>NC_063209.1:1175793-1320021 GCF_017589495.1 Alosa alosa
ATGTATTTCCAGGTTTTAGGTACCCCACAAGGGCAGTGTCATCCGCATACTTAAAATAGGTGTGTTTGGGGACAAGGGCTCTACACTGATTGGTGTAGAGTGTAGTATGGGAGACTGCACACAGCCATGTGGGCCTCTGTGTTTATGGTCATAGGAGAAGAGGTAACTGAATTAAACCTGACCTGTTGTGTCCGATTAAGGAGAAAGTCGTTGTACTTGGCTAAATGGCACTTGTGTCCCCATGTTGAACACACATTCTCTCACACTTTCCCGGCCAAACTTGTCCGACGTAGCAACAGTAACTATGGGACTGACAATGGGAGGGCGGGACTTGGGATCGGTCAATTGAGATTGGGTCTGGAAAGGCTTTTTTGAGCTGTACAGGAAATTAACCTGATTCACTCAGAGACTAGAATGCAGACTACAGTGGTCATGCTACAGACTCCAAGTCCAAGCTATGTATCTGACTGCCAGAAGTTCTTAGGATCCGTCATCTCTCTCATTCACTCAGTCGGGATTCGACTTGTGGTGGTGGTACTAACAAAGTCCTTGACTGTAAGTTATGGAGCTTTTGGCAGGTACTTGCTCCTTGGACTATTGTATGTTGTAATGAGTTTGTGAAGGTCACAAGAGGTTCTTGCATGATTCAGGGTATCGATTTCATTTATAACATCACCTTGTGTGGTAGGACTCAAAAGATTGTAACCACAATAGATAGAGACCATAGAGATCGCAGATTTGTCACTCAAGTGCATTTATTACTGTGCAGCTTCACATATGAAGGGATATGTGTAGACAACTGGCGTTACAATATTGGCGTTACAAACTAACCCCATGCTTTTCTATGGAGGATCTTTTGAGTGCTGTGTCTCCTCATTAGAAAGTCTCTGGTTTGGCTCCCTGAGTGAGCTGAACAAAGGGCCTTTCAACAGAGCCATTAGGACGAGCACCAAGATCATTGGACAACCCCAGACCACCCTTGCAGCCATAATTTGAGAGGCAAGCCATCAGAAAGTCAATGACCAATATGAAATCCAAAAGAGCTCTGAATGTAAAATAAGAATTAAGCTAATGTCTGTGAATCTGTGAATTTGGTACATGTAGTTTACAGGCCACACATGCACACTTGTAACCTGCAATATGCACTGTCCTGAGCGTTGTTGTATATTGAAACACTATGCACAATCATTCATATTCACGCATCAGTGTTTTATTTATCAACAAATAACTGAACACAAACCCATGAATGAGGGCAGACAGAGACCATAAGGAACACAAGAATAGAATGATGAATCAAAACACATAAATGGAGTGCAGGGCAGAAACACCGAGGGAGAGAGGGGGGGTGGTAGAAGATAACTACCACCACACTACTAAGGAAAAGTAGAGACTGAAACAAGGTAGTTTTCAACACTGGCATTTCTCAGTCAAACATTCAACACTGTGGTTAAGTCCTGTTGCCTCAGTAAAGCCCTCTCCTTCCCCTGCCCCACTTGACCGCTCCAAAGCCCCTTGTAGAATGCTAGAAGATGATCATCAGACAATAGACCACGATTCCAGATGATGTCATTGTATCATTCAGTAACTCTTGCTATTTACATTTGTAATTAAATGACAGGAAAGGCTTTTACCTGGCAAGCCCTCTAAATAATTTATTAGCACAGAGGTCATTTTTGAAGATTTTTTGAAGACTCTCCAACAGTGAAACATTTCTGATTGCCTATTATGTGTATCTTGTTGAGTGTGCAATATAACTGTCTGCAAAAGGCAGCCAGCGAAATCTTAAAGAGCTTTTCATTTGACAATTACTTAAAGGAACACGCCACCCAATGTCAGTAGTAATATATGTTCTTACCTTAACTTTCACAAGTTGAGTCATACCTCTCCCGTGTCGGTACGTGCACTCAAACGCTCTGGTGCGCAGCGCGAATATGTTAGCATGTTGCGATGCTAGCGGGCTTAGACGTAGCCAGACGTAGAAGTAATCAAAAACATCCACGTTTTCCCATCCTAAATACAGTTGCACGAGTAGTTGATAAAAATGTCTACGGTCACAACATGAAACGTGGCGATTTTCCAAGTGAATAAACAGGAGAACTACAATGTGTGGCGCAATAGCACTTGGGAGTACTTCGACCTAGCGTAGTAATATTAATTAACACCTAATTGTAGATCCTATCCACCACAGAGTTTAGAATCCATGCTTGATCGACCCCTCAGCCTCCCCCTCCCCTCTGAGCGAGAGAGAGGTGCACACACAATAGAGATGCGCTGATGGGCTATTATTTCAACCATAACTGCATAGCAAAACTTATCATCCATCAGCCATCCATCAGCACCAAAGTTTTTTGACCAATTTTCAAAACCGCACCCGCCCACCATCCGCTGGTTGTTTTAATGTAGGCCTATATGGGTGATGCAGCGCTGCTGACGTGAGGCTAGAAAGCTCTTGCCTGTTCTAGAAAGACTGATCCAATGCAGCAAATATATTAAAAGGCTAAAGTCCTACATTGGCTATGTTGTAGCCTATCCCCAGAATATCAGCAGCAAACTCGGTCTCTGTCTCTCAAAACAGTCTCCAAATAAAACGCACATCGGCATGTTGCCTATTCTGCTAGCTTGTGCCAATATATAATCGTTCAAAATGCTTGATTGCATTCTCCACATTTTTAGCTACATTTTCATGTACCACATCAGCATTTTTGTTCAGTGAATCTTTTGTAAATTGCTTTTACTGTCGGGCCTATTGCCTGGCTTGCCTCAGCTTCGGTCACGTCCTTTTACAATTGTATCATTGTAATAAAAAACGCAATTTTTACACATAATTTCAACATGCTGCTGGCCTACTAATTAATGCCTATTGTACTTTATTTTTTGCAAAAAGAAAGAAATCCTTGATAAAATAACAAGTCATTCACATTATAGGCTACTTTACGCACTGTCATGTCAGGGTGACACTATGACAAGCCTGTTCTGAAGGGAGCGCGTCTTTTTCAGACAGACAGCACAATTCATTTTACCAGCAGGCCGATCGGACAAACTATGGCGCCTCGATATTAAAGAAACGCCGACTCCATTCATTCTGAAAGTCCACCGCACAACAGTGCAACGTGCATGTTCACATTTTTAGTAACAACCGCCAAACTTGCTTGCTTGCCTTACACATCTAAGTTTTCTGACTATTTTTCTTACCTTCTTTTTCCGCTGTGGATGTTATTGAGTTTGTAGAACATAGATTACTACTGACGGGTGGCGTGTTCCTTTAATCTTCTACATGAATATGGAGATATAGGCTATATCACATTGACCTCTGATTATGGGGAACTGCCAGAACTGTGTACAGAAGTCCTTTTCATTGGCCCTGACAAAGTTAGAGTTAAGCTGTAGGAAATTTTGTGACCATCCAGTCTTTCACATTAGCTATGCAATCCTGCAGTACAGTTAGCTTGTTAAGCATGTTTGGTTTGACTGAGAGGTACAGCTGTGTGTCATCAGCATAGCAGTGAAATGATATGTTAGGGCAGCGAATTATGTGACCTAGAGGTAACATATACAGGGAAAACAATATTGGTCCTAAAATTGAACCTTGGGGAACACCGCAACTAATAGCTGAGGTAGAGGTAGTAAAATTGCCTATTGAAACAAAAAATGTCCTGTTGGACAAATAGGATTTGAACCAGTCCAAAGCAGGACCCGTTATGCCAACCCATTCTCTTAGTCTTCTTATTAAATGGCATGATCAATGGTATCAAAAACAGCGGTGAAATCCAGCAACACCAAGACCAAGTGCTCACCAAAATCAGCTGCCAATAGTAGATCATTAGTTACCCTGATAAGAACAGTTTCATTGCTATGCATAGGACGAAAACCTGTCTCATTGTTGATTTCTCCAGGATGCTATTGCCCTTCAACACTTCAGAAAGTTGCATCAAGGCCACCTTTTCCAGAATTTTGGAGATAAAGGGCAATTTAGAGATTGGACGGAAGTTTTTTAGAATGGAAGGATCAAGGCCAGGTTTCTTTAGGAGGGGCTGAACACTGGCTGTCTTGAAAAGGTCAGGCACACACCTTGAGGAAAGAGAATTATTTAAGATTGATACCAGACTAGGACCTACAGCACTAGGAGAGCTAAAGAAGTTGTAACTGGGAGGTCAAAGTTCCTTTAATTGGCTATGCTCACCCACCTTTAACCAAGTCTCAGTTAAAAAGAAAAAATCAAGGTTAGAAGACAGAATAAAATCATTCATGGTGAATGTCTGATCAGTCATGGTGAATGATCACACGTTGAACAGCCATTTTAGATTCTATGAATAGATCTGAGTTGATGTACCAAGGTGTGAGGAGTCACGTGATCTGGTGGATGTAGCAATGTTCACATCACATGATCTCACTGAAGCAGCCCCAGTCTGGATGTTGATCAGATGTTGAGTCACTTTACTTCCGGGCGTAGAGGCGATAGCGGGAGCACTGGAAACTGCTCCAGAAATCTGCATTGTTTTGGCAAGAGATCTTGTGGAGATGATTATGTTCTCAGAGGGATGCTTTCCTCTGTCCCTTGGGTGATGAGAGAGCGACGTGCGCCTCTGTGCAAGTAGCGTTTCCGCCGGAGGATCCCCGCTACCCAGTAAAGGTGGAGCACCTCATTGTTGATGGGGTCGGTGGAAGTGAACTGTCGAAGTTCAAGGGGTGTGTACTGAAAGCCCCCCATAGCCGAAACACAAACTACACCCAGCAGCTGGAAAGTAAACCGACTAGGAACCCAGCATAGGATGGAAAGGGAGAGAGACACTAGCAAGCGAGCACAGATTCCGCCACACAAGCAAGCAGCAAATCCAAAAGCAGTGAAGTAGGCTAACGTTTAAACCTATCTGATAAGTAGCCTAACGTCAAGTCTTCAGGGCTATAGTAAACCGACTATTCAAAGTCCAAATAGTGGCAGCAAGGGAGTAGGCCTCGAAGTGACAGCCAGCAGTGCAGACCAGTCACCTGTAGCCTACTCCTAGTAGTAAGATAAAAGCCTTTGTGAATAGCCCACGGCCCCAGTTATTCATTATCTTCCGTCCTTGTGTGGCGCCATTCTGAGACCTGTCACCTGTCACTCATCATTGTAAGGGGTGTTTGGAATCATGCCAGCGTTACAATCATCAGCCAATCAAGGTGGTCACTTCAGTCAAGCTCGTGCATGAGTAATGACATCATCCATAGCCACGGTAAGACTCACCCTAGTTTAGGAGTTGTCTGAAAGGCTTTGTGAATAACTTTAGTGAAAACTCAAGCTAAAATATTTAAGTGCGATTTAGGAGTAGCCTACTCCTAGTAGTAAGATAAAAGCCTTTGTGAATAGCCCACGGCCCCAGTTATTCATTATCTTCCGTCCTTGTGGCAAGTAGCGCATTCTGAGACCTGTCACCTGTCACTCATCATTGTAAGGGGTGTTTGGAATCATGCCAGCGTTACAATCATCAGCCAATCAAGGTGGTCACTTCAGTCAAGCTCGTGCATGAGTAATGACATCATCCATAGCCACCTAAGACTCACCCTAGTTTAGGAGTTGTCTGAAAGGCTTTGTGAATAACTTTTAAGTGAAAACTCAAGCTAAAATATTTAAGTGCGATTTAGGAGTAGCCTACTCCTAGTAGTAAGATAAAAGCCTTTGTGAATAGCCCACGGCCCCAGTTATTCATTATCTTCCGTCCTTGTGTGAAAGCGCGCATTCTGAGACCTGTCACCTGTCACTCATCATTGTAAGGGGTGTTTGGAATCATGCCAGCGTTACAATCATCAGCCAATCAAGGTGGTCACTTCAGTCAAGCTCGTGCATGAGTAATGACATCATCCATAGCCACGGTAAGACTCACCCTAGTTTAGGAGTTGTCTGAAAGGCTTTGTGAATAACTTTAGTGAAAACTCAAGCTAAAATATTTAAGTGCGATTTAGGAGTAGCCTACTCCTAGTAGTAAGATAAAAGCCTTTGTGAATAGCCCACGGCCCCAGTTATTCATTATCTTCCGTCCTTGTGGCAAGTAGCGCATTCTGAGACCTGTCACCTGTCACTCATCATTGTAAAATTGTTTGGAATCATGCCAGCGTTACAATCATCAGCCAATCAAGGTGGTCACTTCAGTCAAGCTCGTGCATGAGTAATGACATCATCCATAGCCACCTAAGACTCACCCTAGTTTAGGAGTTGTCTGAAAGGCTTTGTGAATAACTTTTAAGTGAAAACTCAAGCTAAAATATTTAAGTGCGATTTAGGAGTAGCCTACTCCTAGTAGTAAGATAAAAGCCTTTGTGAATAGCCCACGGCCCCAGTTATTCATTATCTTCCGTCCTTGTGTGGCGCCATTCTGAGACCTGTCACCTGTCACTCATCATTGTAAGGGGTGTTTGGAATCATGCCAGCGTTACAATCATCAGCCAATCAAGGTGGTCACTTCAGTCAAGCTCGTGCATGAGTAATGACATCATCCATAGCCACGGTAAGACTCCACCGGTCACTCATCATCGGAAGAGGGTGTTTGGAATTCCTGCGTTACAATGCGTCAATAATCAAGGTGGTCACTTCAGTCAAGCTCGTGCATGAGTAATGACATCATCCATAGCCACGAAGACTCACTCCTAGTTTAGGAGTTGTCTGAAAGGCTTTGTGAATAACTTTTAAGTGAAAACTCCAAGCTAAAATATTTAAGTGCGATTTAGGAGTAGCCTACTCCTAGTAGTAAGATAAAAGCCTTTGTGAATAGCCCTCACGGCCCCAGTTATTCATTATCTTCCGTCCTTGTGTAGTAGCATTCTGAGACCTGTCACCTGTCACTCATCATTGTAAGGGGAGGTGTTTGGAATCATGCCAGCGTTACAATCATCAATAATCAAGGTGGTCACGCTTGCCCATTTACCCAAATGAATGGTCGAATATTAGTACTGATGATCATTGTTATTTAAGAACATGCAGTGTGTGTAGGGTACCAAAAACATCTTGCTCGTAAAAAAGCATCATAACGCACATTCTGGCGGGTCTGTTATTTACTGTAGGCTGCGCAAACCACAGGCCTTTATTTTGGGCATTCATTCATTCATTCATTCAACCTTTATTTATTCTCGGAGGGTCATTGAGGGAAGCCCTCATTTTCAATAAAGCCGAGATTACAGAAGCAAAGCAAACCGCTCCACAAACAAGACAACATTTGAGGCCTTCTGTTGAAGAATTTTATATAAAGCCTGCGCTGACCGTAATCCTCCTGCCCCTGATAGGCCTACCACAGCTGTGGATAGTGTGGAATGTTCAAGTAATAACACAATCCAATGTGTGTCTCAATTGTCCCCCGCTGACCACCTCACACATTTCTCTAGATTTTGCAACGAACTTACATGACACAATGCCATAAAATATGCCAGTTTTAGGACAGAGAATAATGTTTGTAATGATACCAGGTAGGCCTACGTTTAACAGTAACAAGTGTAATGAGCTATTCATTGTCGAAGGTGCATGGTGAAGTGAAATTCTTACTTTGGAAAACAAACATTTGCCGATATCATCGCCGATCATCAGAATATTGCAACAGATTCTGTGTTCTGGACTGCACTTGTTAAGCCAGTGGTTCTCAAACTTTTATTTCATTCCCCACTTTGATCAAGGGGCATGACTGATGATGTTGGCGATAACGTGTTATCCCGAGGCTTTTGCAAGTCAGCATCTTCGACGGTAGTCTATTAAAAATATACGTTTTCGATGTCCTAAACGGAGAGCCATACTTCATTGTTTTTAACGATCTCTATGCTGCTCACAAAAATGTAGGCATGGGGACATGATGAAGTAGGCTATCCAACTGTCGTGTGTTAAATTATTGTGACACGCCAGTGGTTGAACGAGTGTAACGAGCCAGTGGTTTTCAAACATTATGCGTGACTCGGACATCTATCGTCCTCGTTGTCAAATTGCAAATAGCTATTGGTTTTTAACTATTTTTTTTATGATGGTATGAAGTGCTTTTTGTATAGGCTACTATCTTAATCTTGGAATATGGGGAGGGAAGTGGCACGTCTGCAGTCAGCCAAATATGAATGTAATTCTGCGGCATAAAGCAGATGTATTTGTTTATTGTACAGAAAAATAAAAATGACATGTCAAGCAGTCAATTGACTACATTGCAGTCAAGAAGTAGGGCAAATTAAGACACTTTTGATTTGCGTAGTTGCGTTACCCCCAACACTGACAATAACATAGACAGCAAATTAAGATATTTTTTCGTTTTGTGGAGCGGCACCGGTAGATATCGTAGATATTAAAAATATTTTTGAACACATTGCTTGGTTTTTCATGTTTCATGTTCATTTTCTTGTTCGTGTTTATGAAAGTTTATAATTAACTTGACTTCAAAACAGAGGTACATACCTGTCTGTGACTAGTGTACCGTTACACCCCTAATGAATAATAAGAAGTTCTGGGTGAGCTGGCATGGAATGACCATAAACAAATTAAGGGTCCAAGGTTATGTGAGACAGTAACATATTGAGGTTACAATTGTGAGTAATGGTCTTTGGTGAGGAGGTCTGGGAATAATGCTTGCTGATTTTATCTTAATGAACTCAACAGGTACTGAATGAGGCAGTTGGTGCTTTGCTCTACCATACAATCACACTCTCAAGAGACGACCTTGAAAAATTCAAGGGTCTTCGGGTTATTGTAAGAATTGGGAGTGGTTTTGACAACGTGGACATCAAAGCAGCAGCTGAGTTGGGTGAGACAAAATATTTTTGTCTCTGTTAAATCATGGTTGTCAGTTTTTTTTTTTGTTTTTGTTTTTTTTTTCATTCTTTGTCTCCAATACCAGCATTAACCCTTGTTTTTTTGTTTTTTTTGTTTTTTTTACTCTCCTTTCCTTTCATCCACAAGGTATTGCAGTGTGCAATGTTCCGGCCTCTTCAGTAGAAGAGACAGCAGACACATCCATGTGTTTAATCCTGAACTTGTACCGCCGCGTGACATGGATGCACCAGGCTTTGCGAGAGGGCACCCGCGCTGCCAGTGTAGAGCAGATAAGAGAGGTGGCTGGTGGAGCTGCTCGTATCAGAGGGGAGACTTTAGGCATCATTGGTCTGGGTGAGCAATGGAGTTGGGATTTTGTAATATTATATAAATCATATTAGGGTGACCCAAAATACTAAATGTGATTTTACAATGTGCAACACACATTTAAAATTTGTTGTAGCTATAAAATAGACATTGCAAAACACGCCACAATGAAAAGCCTTTAGGGGGCATCATAGCATCTCATTCATTTACCATCCAAACAGTGAGAAAGCAGTGATGCCATTGTGCCTTTGCACACTAAAATGTAAGCTAATTCTGCTAAGGAGTTGTCACAAATATTAATGGTCTCTTCATGGGGCAATATTTTCACAAAGTTTATGTTAGGCCAAATAGTGTGTAAACAAACTAGACTGCTAACATACAGTATGCTCTTCGACTGAGATGGTGATCTATGCAACCAAACCAGTTATCACGTTGAGGGGAGCAGATCATGTTACTCTAATCTGATAGACATGAGTACATGTGTCAGTGGAATTTCTAGGATGTTATATGGAGACATGGTCAGACCTCCACGAAATTCAACTGCCTACTGCACTCTGAACAGTCTGCAATTTTGCTTAATTCAGTAGGTAATAGTTCAGCAATGAATGCATTTTCAGAGAAATGATTATGTATTGGCAAGTGTTGTAAATTAAGGGATGCACTTACAACAAATGGCCATGAGCTTGTACTATAACCTATATTCAGATGACTTAAAATTAAGTGCTTATGTTGACATAGGATGAGGGAATATGGGCTAATAATGGGTTAAAAAATCGAGTTTCTTCATTTATCAAATCAAGTTTCTTCATAGAACAGGAATGAATGGCAGATCTGAGGCAGAATGGAATAGTTTATATTAAGCTCCAGTAAATGATTCAGTTTTTATTCGGGTACTCACTTGAATTCAGATTTCTGACATTAATAAATGGGTCAGCTATCGAAAATGCATCTTGCCTCTGTGCCTATACTATCTATGTGTTGAAACATGTATGTAGACCAGTGAACAGATTTCTTCACAATATACATAATATAAATGCTTGGAAAGAGTGTTCCAAGTGATCTTTTTAGAAGTGAGAACATGTTACATCCTGGTAATGTCTGCCGTGTTTCCTGCAGGAAATTTGTTAGTTAACAGTGTTTCCTATACGTTGATTTTGGGATGGCGGCCCGCAAAATTAATGCCAGCACAGTATCAGAATTGGGGCAGATGCACAATGTACTGTAGTTTGATTCTGCGGACGTATCCTACCCCGCTGGCTGTCGCTGACATTGCAATTTAACAATAAGTAGACCTAGTCAGAGGTTATTATGGCCCGTCCAGTTTCACTCCACATGTTGTGTTAATGTAGCCTAATTTATTGTAAAAACATCAACTTTCTTCTGCAGTGTTGTTTTGTAGCCGTGGCTACTGTTTTAGAATTAGGGCAGGCGCACAATATTGCCCGGGTACATAGTAGGCTATAACTGCCCTCTGCTGGCTAGTACTCACATCATTGCAGCTTAACCATAAACAACAATGCTAATCAGAGTTTTATTCCACCGTGTTCCAAATTATTATGCAAATTGGATTTAAGTGTCATAAACATCATTTTTTTGTTTTTCAATTAAACTCATGGATGGTACTGTGTCTCAGGGCTCTTTGGGTCATTGAAATCAATCTCAGACATCTGTGATAATAAGTTTGCCAGGTGAGTTTCAAGCAATATAGGAAAGAAAAAGGATCTCTCTGCTGCTGAAAAGCGTGTAATTGCCCACTACTTTGGACAAGGTATGAAAACATTGGATATTTCCCGAAAACTTATGTGTGATCATCATACTGTGAAGAAATTTGGCGCTGATTCAGAGCACAGGCGGGTTCGTGCAGATAAAGGCATATTAAGAAGGGTTTCTGCCAGATAAATTCATAGGATTAAGAGAGCATCTGCTAAAATGCCATAGCAAAGCAGCCAACAGGTATTTGAAGCCACTGGTGCTTCTGGAGTCACGCGAACCTCAAGGTGTAGGATCCTCAAGAAGTTTGCAAGTGTGCATAAACCTACTATTCGGCCACCCCTAAACAATGCTCACAAGCAGAAATGGTTGCAGTGGGCTCAGGAATACATGAAGACTAATTTTCAAACGGTTTTGTTTACGGATGAGTGTCGTGCAACCCTACATGGTCCAGATGGATGGAGTAATGGTTGGTTGGTGAATGGCCACCATGTCCCAACCAGGCTGAGACGTCAGCAAGGAGGTGGCGCAGTCTTGTTTTGGGCCAGAATCATGGGGAGAGAACTGGTAGGCCCCTTTAGGGTGACCGTGTGAAAATGACCTCGGCAAAGTATGTACAGTTTCTGACTGACCACTTTCTTCCATGGTACAAAAATAAAAGGTTATAAATAAAAAAAGAAGAACCGTGCCTTCCGTAGCAAAATCATCTTTATGCATGACAATGCACCATTTCATGCTGCAAAGAATACCTCTGGGTCATGGCTGCTATGGGCATAAAAGGGGAAAAACTCATGGTGTGGCCCCTGTCTTCCCCTGACCTCTACCTTATTGAGAACCTTTGGAGCATCATCAAGCAAAAGATCTATGAGGGTGGGAGGCAGTTCACATCCAAGCAACAGCTCTGGGAGGCTATTCTGACATCCTGCAAAGACATTAAAGGGAAACTTGGCAGGATTCCCTCTGTTGGAGAAATTGTGCATTATGCTATTTCAAACTGTGGAAAAAGGTAACGATAAAGCACATGGATTTGTTTACAAGCTAGCAAAATGGTTAGCAAAACGGTAAGTTCGGCAGACAATGTGGATGTTACAAGGTAAGAAACACGATTTAAAACAAGTTTCTTGTTTCTCACTTCTCTTTCCGGGACGGTAGTCTCAATGTTGCAAGGTTGGTTTTCCGCCTGGGGACGCTAGGGGCAGTGGGAAAAGTCACCATTTTCACCGGAACAGGTCATTTAACCATCCAAAACAGGGTTTTTACGTTGAAATAGTTGCCAAGTTCCCCTTTAAAGCAGAAAAACTCCAAGAACTCACAAGTTCAATGGATGCAAGAATTGTGAAGATGATGTAGTATAAGTATATATACTCTTTTGATCCCGTGAGGGATCAAAAGAGTATATAAATGCAGAGGTCTCTGCATTTAATCCAATCCGTGAATTAGTGAAACACAGCACACAGTGAGGTGAAGGACACACTAATACCGGCGCAGTGAGCTGCCTGCAACCACAGCGGCGCTCGGGGAGCAGTGAGTGGTTAGGTGCTCAAGGGCACTTCAGCTGTGGCCCACTGGTCGGGGCTCGAACCGGCAACCCTCCGGTTACAAGTCCAGAGTGCTAACCAGTGGGCCACGGCTGCCCACAATGTCAATGAAGGGGTCCTATGTTAACATGTAACTTGGCCTATTAAGATGTTTTTGATTGAAATAACTTTTGATTCAATTTATATGACCTAATGCTTCAAATTCAACAAATGACGATTTTTTGTTCTTTATAACCTGTAAAATGTCTTGATGCTGTTGTGCATAATAATTTGGAACAGTGCATTTTGAGTTTTTTTTTTTATTTTTGAAAACAAATACTGTTATCATTGGGAGGTTTGTTCAATAAAATTTGAATTATTCTCTAATGGTTGATGACTTGAAAATTATACTGACTGTCATTTGCAGCAGCTATTTAGGAAAATCGGAGAAAAATATAATTTGCATAATAATTTGGAACGCAGTGTTTATTGTTTTCATAGATGTTAGTAGCCTGGGTTTTCGCATGCTGCCTTACGCACAGGATTTTATTCACGCTGCTAGGCAGCCTGGATACCATGGAGCAAATTTTCGCCTCAGTTAGGGGACCAATCACAAAACGGAGGGAGGGCAGCAAGACGATGACGACACACCGAAGCCGTTATGAGCTACGTACAGACGCGTTTGATAGACATTCTTAGCGCCCAATAAACGGCTCTGGGCATTCGTAAACCACGTTTCAAATACGAGAAAATGTTCCTCAATGAGATGAGGTCTGACGTTAGCCAGACTAAGATGTTAGTGGCATGCATTATCAAAAGCTTCCATTTACTGTGCCATAGGCTACTGCGGTCTGTCAACATCTCAAATTTCCGCTCAACTTGGTGGAAAGGTGTAGCACAGGCTAAGGAAAACCCATTAATTTTTGGAGCTCATCCGACTCAAAGGGAACTTCAAAGTAAAGTACTTCCCATATAGTTGCCTATTAGCTCGCAACAACAGCGAAAGTGAAACTTTGACAGTGGAGGTCTGGAGCTCATTAGATGTGCACTCAATCGCGATTCGATACGCAGGTAAAAAGTATCGACTGGTAGGTTGGTAGGTTAGATTAAAAATCTTTATTATAGTGGATACGCCTATGCGTTTCGTCTCATGAAAGTCTTCACCATGGCAAAGAGCATTATTACCCACCAGTGTGTTTTAAATACAAATAATGTCATGTGACCCTGGTCAATTGACAAACCCATTGAATTAAGTACACAGTTGAGTTGAGTGCATACAGAATCACTAATACAAAATACAGACAATACCAAACACCAATACAATGCTATAAAAATAGTAGTCTTTTATGAAGGCACAAAAAAGCTTCATTACTTGCAAAAATAGAAAATGTCCCACATCACACCTAAATAGTAGTGTCCGAACACGTTGTTAAAAGACATCATTAACCCTTAAAACGCCACTTACGCAACCTTGGCAAATGACTGATTTTAACTTACAGTCCAGCTGGTGTTTATCAATTTGTAGATTAACCAGATCAGCAACAGCGTCATCGATCCATAGACAGCAATCCACCCAATAACTTGTATATTAAAAGAAGCATCAAAAGGACTTTAAGGAGGGATATTGCTCTGACTATGATAGTTGTAATAAAAATGTGTGTGTAGCATTTCAATTAGTAAAAACAAAGTTTAATCTATTTTTGTGTTTTTGAATTAAAAATAAAACAGTCAGACTTTAAATATTTTTGTTTTGGACAAAAGCATCTACTAAAATGTAAAAATAAACATAAACAAATGCAACATCATGCACCTTTAATGTACTTGGCATGGGGTCACACGTTGAGTACAGTGTGTCCTAGTTTTAAATTAAGCCCTGGCAGAGGTGGAAAGTAACGAAATACATTTACTCACGTTACTGTATTGAGTAATTTTTCTGTGTATTTTGTATTTTTGAAGTAGTTTATAAAATCGGTATTTAAAATTTTACGTGATTACATTTTGAGTGAAGTATTGTACTTCGCTACATCAAAAATCCCATCCCTTACTTGAGTAAAAAAAAAAGTTAAAACTAACGAAAACAGAAAGGGAGAGAAAAAAAATTGCGCCCTAAACCACTAGCCTAGTGATAATGATCAGCATGTAGCCTACAACAGGACTGAATGAAGCTGGCGCCATGCAGTCTTTCTGAAAGTGATGGAGATGGAGCTTGTAATTCGGATTACATGTGTAGCCTAACCTATGAAAGTGTATTTTCCGCTATTTCAGTGGGTTGTCTCAGCACAAATGATTGCGGAGATATTCAAGCAAACACCATGGGATTTCGTGTTTTGACGTTTGTGCTAACCTTTCTTTGGAAAGTATTGAACATGCCTACTGAAATTTGTTGTGCCCCCTTTGGGGCCCTATACTTCCCACTTTCCCCCCCAGTCTGACGCCCTTTAATCTGCTGAACCTTCTGCTCGTTTCCAAATATAAAAAAACTCTCTGCAACTCAACATTGGCCTGCCTGCCTCAGCTGCCTGTGAGGAGCTTTTCAGTTGTGCTGGATTACTGTTCACTGCAAAGCGACCAAGGATGAGTGCAACTAACTTTGAAAATCAACTACTGCTCAAACTTAAAGGAGAACTCCGGTGATTTTTCACATATCTCAACGTCACCGAGTACTGTCGGTATGAACAAAACTGAAACAATCGGTTTTACCTAGCTTGAGTTGCTGCAGCTACAGCGCTACACACTGGGAGCATGAACATGGCTGCCTTAGCTGCTGGCTGCAGCAACTCGAGCTAGGACCAAAGTCTTTTTAGGCAAGTACCTCCACTCGGCGGCCATATTGCAACGCTTTTTGGGCACTTATCGGGCATCTATTTCGGCAGAAATGCGTGTGCGTAAGGCTTAACGACACCAATCTTGCTCCAGCGCCGAGATCACAACATGATTGGCATGATGTCTTCACAGCACACAGCTTCACTGTACATATTTAAATAGAATTTTGAATATAATCCAATAGAAAAGCATGTGCAAAAACACATGCAAAAAGATAATGCACATGACCGCTCAAGACAAAAGGAGAGCATTGTTATGAAACTGAATATGGCAAAATAATCATTGTATTTTGATTGTTGTTTTCACAATCGTTGCAAGTCATAATCATGATTAATTTGATTAGGCCACAGCCCTAGCCTTGGCATCTTCAGGCATTTGTATTAGCTATGGACAACTGTCGGCTCTGGTGTGGTAAGATGGTGACTTGCAGTGATCCTTTTATTACATGCAACATTGGAATAACAGAGGGCAGATGTTTAAATAAACAGCGATTAAGTGGCACCAAAGCCCGGCTTTTCATTTGGTCTGATTACTGCCATTTGCGTCAGAATTGGTGCCATGCTGGAAATAGGTTTGGGTACGCAACACTACCATTTTGTTACCTAAAATGTCTTGGAGGTGGGCAGACATGTTACACGCTTGTTGCGGCAGCCACCAGCCAGTTGTTTATGATTGTATCCTGTTGTTTTATATTAATTAAGCTATGTTGTTAACTGGCTATGATGGCGTGCCTTTTATGGATTGTTGGTACAGTCTGTGACGCATGTTGTTGCAATCTTGAGATAAATGTGTGTTATGTGTATGTATAGTGTGTATATCTTCATCATGTTGTTGTATTATGTTAGTTAGGCTTTGTTGTTGATGGGTAGCTACCCCAAATAATAACACAAGAAAGTAAAATGTGTCCTGTGTATAACTATTTTTTGTTGTTATTGTTGTTTTCCTAGGCCGTGTGGGTCAAGCAGTGGCTTTGCGGGCAAAGGCCTTTGGTTTTGGGGTAATCTTTTATGACCCATACCTCCCTGATGGTGTTGAACGATCCCTGGGCCTTCAACGTATGGCCACCCTACAGGATCTTCTCATCCACTCAGACTGTGTGTCTCTGCACTGCAGCTTGAATGAGCACAACCACCACCTCATCAATGACTTCACTATTAAACAAGTAAGTTTTGTATTCATGCCAAGACACAGCAACCGACAGTGAATATTTTTTTTCCTTTAAGATAGTGGTCTTTCAGCAATGTCAGCAATTATTTTCATGTAGGTTATTCACAATCTAGCGAGAAATAAACAATTTAATATCAGATTATACCATTGTTGTAACCAATGATAGTGTCTGATGTATCTGTCAGTCAACTTTCTAACGTTAGCTTGTTAGCTCACATAAGTTCCTGTTCAAGTGTTCCAAGGCCTATCCTCTAAATGGTAACCGGTTAGAACGTTATAGAAAAATAATCTTTCTTTAAAAATGACATTGCATTTATAAATTGATTTTCTTGTTGATACTATAGGCTTTTTTTTTTGCCCAACAGCCTTAAAGCTTAAATCAAATCACAAAGCTGTATTGAGGCGTAAGATGAGGTTTGAAAGTAGGCAATTAGCCTATGAAATATTAGATCTTCAGAAATTCCTGATTCCTTCAGGCAGAGAAAATGTCCAGAACAAGTGAAATTGTTTTTATTTCCGTTTTCGGTTATGTTCATCCAAAAATTGTGTTTGTTTCCGGTTTTCATTCTTTGAACCGTTTCTAATTCCTGACTTTAGACGGTGCGTTTACTCCAAAGTCATGTCTTAAGAGACCACTCTCTCTCCCATAGTGCCTTCTGTTTGCAACAGTGCAGGCATGTTGCTGTTAGCATGGAAATTGCTAACTTGCAATGGCAACTTTGTATAATTTTTTTTTGAATAGCCTACCTTTATGTTTGTTATGTTTATGTTTTTGCTTAATGTTTATGTTTGTTTGAGTCTGGAGGCTCTGATTTGGATTTGATAGTCTATATGTCTTTAAGGCTAAAAAGTAGGCTAATTTAGGCTTTGTTGAAAATGCCCCGCGTAATGGTGATTCATTTGTTATTATTTATTATTATGTCTTAAAGTTGTATCAGCGATTTCAGGCCCAAAAAAGGCCCAAACATAAACGATGACATTCATCTAATCTTTCCTAACGATCCGGTAGCTGTTTGCCTCATAAGCAGGCCGTCAAAAAAACGTGTCTCTGTAGGCAGCCTAGGCTCCGAGATCTGTACACAAAAACAATTGCTATCAACAAGGGTTGGCAATCCACTCAAAAGCAAAATAAAGTGTTTCAACCAATAACTGACGAGATGCGCGTTTAGGAGTTTTCATTGCACGGGAGAGAGGGGGAGGGAGTAGCGAGCTAGCTCTGTTTTGTTTGAACATCAACAAAGTGACGTAGCCCTTAAGAATTCAGTGAAATGACATCTTTCTCATTCATGTAGGCTATCCTGTCTAATACACCATCCTGTTGTTACAACCCTAAAATAATTAGCCCTTATCACCTTACACATAAAACATAGAAGGGCTAGTCATGCAAAAAAATAAGGGAATTTTAATGAAACTGCGGACTGGCCTGCCTCCACTGCTAAATTGAGGTGGTGTAAATTATAAATATAAAATATGCAAATTGAGTTAGTAAATGTACCCCCTTCATGAAACTTTTGATCATACTCAATGATTTTCACATTTACAGTATGACTTTATCTCTGACCACTTTCAAGCCATGGCCTTTTGACATTTTGATGTCAAAATCTATCATTATTATATGTGCACGTTCCCCTCGTCCACAGTATTTTAGCCTATTCAATATTCGCAAAAAATAGTAGTTGAAATGGTGGTAATATTTCCAGTCATTGATAAAATAACAGTGGATGGGAAAGGGGGGATGGCTGTTTTAAAAGGGGGATGATTTAGACCATCTTTATTTTAAAGGGGGATGCCATCCCCCCTCAACTCGAGTACTGGTGGTCTTTCACACATTCACATTCACACCAGCGGCCAGCTGGAGGTTATTTTGTAGGGCTCGGGCAGGACTCTTACTGTTCCTCCTTGCACAAAGGATACTGATCCTCCTGCTGGGTTAAGGTCTTTCTACCACCCTGCCCAGCTCTCCTATAAACAACTGCCTGTCTCCTGGAATCGTGCACCGTCTTGTGTCTCTTTGGATCAATGTCCACAGTAGCGCCACTTTCCCGAATGTTAGTTCGCTTCCTGCTGGTGAAGTCATTGATCAACTTCTTACCCAGCTCCAGGACAAAATCTTTCTGGGTGTACCGCTTCTTCTTCCCCCTTTGAAGAGTTCAGTCTAGACAAGATCCAAGCGTTGACCCAGCATACGTCAACCACTAACCACAAGATGTATGGTTATGCTTATGAAATTTGGCAGACACTTTTGTCCAAAGCGACATACAAATAACAACAATACAACAGTTACATTTTAACAGTAAAACAATTTAAAAATGTTGCCAAAAACCATTAACCCTCTAACTGCCCAAGTCGCAATATTGCGACATGCGTCATTACTGAATAAAACAGACGATAGACTCGAGTACAGTGTAAAATCTAATTTGTACTCTTTACCACTAGATGGCAGACATCCAGAGCTTTGATTCAAGCCTGATTTCACTTCTCAAAGTGCAGAGGAAGTAGTACAATCAAACGTGAGAAAACCGGAGAATACGTGCATTCGTTTTACGTGCAAAACGGAAGTGATTCTGGCCATCGTTTTTGCAGAAAGCAGAAATACACCAAATGGTGAATAAAACATTCACTTGTGATGAAGACATGGATCTGTTATTCCCCTATTCTAATTCTGAAGGAGAATATCTGACTTTTGGAGATGACATCGATCATCTATTAGTCACGGTGCATCTGAATGGAGGTGCGTCTTTGCATTTGCACGACAGTGTCCACTAAGCATACAATGTTGGTGCAGTGGACGTGGTAAAGACAGCAGGGATAGTAAAACTAGGGCTCTGAAGAACTACAAAGTCACCTGAGATGGGAACAGATTTATTAGCATACTTTATGGTAGGCTTTAGTATGCTTTGTGGTTATAGTAATAGTTTACTAGTGTTGGTTTACATTTGACTGTTTTCCTTTGAATTTGTCATATGGATGAAATGACAAAAATGTGCTCAAATATGCTCAACATTTGCTTACTGAAAGGGGCACAAGTCGAAGTGGTTGCCATCCAGTGATGTTATAATATGCAAATTAGATGAGTAAATTTACCCCCTTCAGAAATTTTTGATCATACTGATTTTTACATGCACAGTAGGACTTTGTATCTGACCACTGGCCTCTTGAAAAGTTAATGTCAAAATCCAATGTTTTTTTTTTTTTTTTTTTAATCCTGGTGACTTAAAGGGTTAAGGAGAATAGCAATAATAAACAGCGATTTCAATTCAATCAATAGCCTGATGAAAATAAACAAATACTATGATATAAAACCATAAAGCATAAAAATGCTTAATAAACTAAGTGCATGTTGAACAGATATGCCCTTAGACCCCTCTTGAAAGACTGAAAACTATCACAGGAACGGCACTGGGCAACTCATTTCACCAACATGGAACCACTGGGGAAAAGAGTCTTGAATTTGACCTAGCGTTTTTGCTCATCAGAAGACCACAGTGGGCGGTTGGGGATGTATAACTTGATTATTGAATTAAAATAGCATTGAATTAACTGCATGCTTAATGTTACATCTGTTATCCATGTTTTAGATGCGTCAGGGTGCATTCCTGGTGAACACGGCAAGGGGGGGATTAGTGGATGAGAAGGCCTTGGCACAAGCCCTAAAGGAGGGGAGGATACGTGGAGCAGCCCTAGATGTCCATGAGACGGAGCCCTTCAGGTGAGAAATTATATATAGCCCCAGGAGTTGGTTGTTGAGAGAAGGATGCTTATGGTGTTATAATAGTGCCATTACTCAAGCTCAGTGAAACATCTTCATGAGCAAATAATATTAATTCACACGCACAGACAGAGATGCGAGCGAGGAAAATACAGCTAAGAGCGAGGAAAAAACAGCTGCACTGAGCGAGGAAAAAACAGCTGCACCGAGCGAGGAAAAAACAGCTGCACCGAGCGAGGAAAAAACAGCTGCGAGTGCACAAAACAACCACTTGGGGCCATATGTTCTCGAAGATGAGTTCTGCTTGCTGTACAGCTTTGCTCGCGCGGGTGGAAGGGGTACCAAGGGACACACTTGTGGCCCTCTTGTGATTGGACATTTCTTTGCATTGGATGCTGTGATTTTTGTCTGGTTTTATGGGATTTCATAGCGAGTTTAAAAGGATGGCCAAACAATGTATATGGGATTAATGCAACACCCATACACGGAATAATGACTTTCAATATTGTATGCTCTCTGTAATTATCCTAAATTACATTTAAAATTCCACGTCAGTGGATTAAGCCACATAGTCAACTCAATATAGGCTAAATAAGCTAGACAAGCACAGTTGTTTGTTCTAATCTAAGCCAGCATTGTGGCCTGTCATTTGCAGGAGACAAAGCTTAGGCTATAGCTAAGGTTAGCATAGTTAGCTAATCGTTGGCTAGTAAGCTAACTTATTTCACTTATAGAGCGCCAAAACATTACATGTCTCATGTTGCTTTACAGAATGTTAGACAATCAGAGAAAACAGAAGAAGGCCCATGAGTAACAGGCGAGGAAAAACTCCCTAGAATTGGAGATACATATAGGAAGAAACCTCGAGCAGATCCACGACTCAAGGGCCTGGCCCATCTGCCTAGGGCAGGGGTGGGCAAACTTTTTGGCTCAAGGGCAATATTGGGTTTTGAAAATTGGCCTGCGGGCCGCACAACATCCCCCGCCCACCCACCCCCACTCCAACAACACATCACAGCCCACCCACCCCCACTCCAACAACACATCACACACAAAAATACATTTTTTATAGCCTATCATTTAGTATCAAAAGTATTTGTTTTAAAATATTAATTGCTTAAAAAATACTGCTAATTTGATGCTGTTTAACAAATGTATAAATTGTGCACTGTCGCTTTAAGAATAATTCACGTTTATTACTCAATGATCTTTACGATCAGAACTTTTTTTATAAGGAGATATCAATTATCAACAATGACAAGCCAGCTAGAACCTGCCGCTCTCTCTCCCTCTCGTGAGCGCAGACGCGTTCCCAATTAAATGGAGTAGCATAACATTCAAGTTAAATCTGCTGCAAAGGAGATAACTAATAGAAGGCCTATCATCTCTATTAAACATGATGTTTTGACATTGACATTGTAAACTTTCTCTGAGGAGAGTGAAAAGCAGTTTGCAGTAAAGCTAACAAACGTCGTCTCTATCGCAGGAAAAAAATAAAATGCTCGGCGGATCGGATGAAAGAGCTTGGCGGGCCGGATCCAGTTTGTCTACTCCTGGCCTAGGGTCAGTTACAGAACAGCAAGGTCTTTATACATGACAAATGCATAAGTTAGTTAGATGTAGAGAATAAAACATGGTGTTTAAAGCCATCTGAGGTGTATGTTACAAGAGGTGGGTTGGTTTACATATCCAGTATGATAATCCATGAATCCTATTCAGTGTCAGAAAGTTCAAATAGTCCAGTGTAGGAAATGGTATTGTCCAGGGGAATTAGGAGTTGTCATATGGCAAGTAGTGGGTCGCTAGGCTGATGGCGGCACTTTGCTATAGCTGCATAACTAAGGCATGGTGAAGGGTAGTCAACAGAATAGTAGTTGGAGCAGCTGAAGGCGAGGCTGAATTTCGACGGAAATGCATGCCAGCTGTTGTGGTTGATTTTCGCCAAAGTATTTCTGGCTGTAGCTACCAAACCTAGGTTCAACACCAGATTCTGCAATGCATTGCCAAACTTGAAATAATAAGAAACTACTGACAACGGCAATGTCAATGGAGAGAAGTGTTTGTTTTCTGGTATTCTGCGTTTTTTGGAGTACACAATATGTACTTATCATTTGGGAGACTTGGTTCCCCAGTAGCAATGGATATTAGGGAGGGAAGTGAACCCCATGTAAATTATCAATCCCAGAAACCTGTGAAACACTTTTGGGGTCTCTTCGTTCCATGCCCCTGCACTATTTGCATACAACGGCCTACTAAGCACAAGCTCCCACCGCTTCCGGTTGGTAAAAACCTGGGACAATAATGTGAGTAAAAAACAACATAAGTCTATTTTACACAGTGTTTTTAGTGGAAGTCTGCACCACCCTAGGCACGCCACCTAAATCTATACCTTCTTCCTCCATTCCCTCATGCTCTTCAGCATTGTGAGTGCAAGCTCATCAGCAGTCAGCTACCTCTTCGGGCTTGCAAGAAGGTCTGTGTAGGTCTTGTCATCCTCCACCTGAAACAACAGCAAAATCATACAAATATCTTTATTAATTTAAAAAATAAAATCACAAAACTACAGATGTGTGTGTGTGTGTGTGTGTGTGTGTGTGTGTGTGTGTGTATGCACATACACACAAAAGAAGAGGTAGCCTAAACTATTGAAGCATTCTGAGTAACTCCCTAAATCTGATGGCCTGGCTGGCATCAAGATAAAGACAGATTACATTTTACCTAGTAACTAACTGCTGAAATGCACTATTGACATTTCTGACAGAATATGTGATTTGGTTCGAACCCCGACCAGTAGGCACGGCTGAAGTGCCCTTGAGCAAGGCACCTAACCCCTCACTGCTCCCCGAGCGCTGCTGTTGTTGCAGGCAGCTCACTGCGCCGGGATTAGTGTGTGCTTCACCTCACTGTGTGTTCACTGTGTGCTGAGTGTGTTTCACTAATTGACAGATTGGGATAAATGCAGAGACCAAATTTCCCTCACGGGATCAAAAGAGTATATATACTTAACCCTTTCGTGCCCGTGCCGAACATTCCAGTTTTGGTGCTGGATGACCTCATTACACAAAAAACTTAACTTAACTTATTTCTTGAGTATAATACATACCATCAATGGGATAAACATACCATTGTAATCAGAAGGGTCGGTTCTATCAAATGATGTAAAATACATATGGTAATGTTGATATAGTAATGTACAGTCTTTGAAAATCCTGTCCAAATGTATACCGAAATTCGTTAAAATTGAATTTCATTCACATAAAAATGAATTTTCATCATATTTCTATACGAGATAGAGAAAAATATAGAGTGTATGACATGTTCAGCAAGTTGTGGGCTATTTAACAAAAAAGACTGAATTGGAATATCATTAACCTTTCAAAAGTTATGATAAATTTAGTGATCAGTATAAAAAAAATGCAGGAAACGGGATTTAGAATGTTGACAGAATTCACATTCTCTTTCTCACCAAAAACATAAAAGTATGCATAAAAACTAATAATGAAGTCAGACACAATGGTTTAGATTTATTTGGTCCATAAGAATAAACCATTTATTTGTATATAAGCAAATGCTACAGTCAATAATAATGATATATAAAAGAAAAACATGTACCTTACCAGTAATACAGGAAGTAAGTATACTGTATATTTATTGAAGATCAATTCTGAAGAGACATAGAATACATTTGATTCAACAGATACAACCTTATATAAATGAGTGTAATATGAAAATGATATACATCTATAAAATGTATTATTTATAAAAAGCTAGGAATACAATCAACTTCAACATCGCTCAAAAATCAATGTGTTCTAAACATTTGAAAGTGGATTACATAGAACAAGCCTGTTGAGAATAAACACATAACACATATACACACACACACACACACACACACACACACACACACACAGAGGAGGATAGGGAAAGGTGGGGTGGGGAACATGAAGGTTAAACACAGAAGACCTATGACTCATAACGAAACGCATCCCCCTTCTGTAGAATGCCAAATCTGACAGCAATTTTGTTTATAAAAAAAAAAGTCACCTACGGCTAAACTCCAGGCCATACAAGCTACTTTAGTGTTATTATGTATTGTTTTTATAACAAAGCCAACAATTTTTCTTTGGCTCCTGCTGTACAGGAATATGTACTTGATGAAAAGACGACAGAGTAGTAGTTGGAGCAGCTGAAGGCGAGGCTGAAATTTTGACGGAAATGCCTGCCAGCTGTTGTGAAGTCTTTCTGGCTGTAGCTACCAAACCTAGGTTCAACACCTGATTCTGCATTGCCAAACTTGAAATTAGGGCTGCACGATATTAGGAAAACATGTGATATGCGATAACATTATTGAGTA
Source organism: Alosa alosa (assembly GCF_017589495.1). Classification (NCBI taxonomy): domain Eukaryota; kingdom Metazoa; phylum Chordata; class Actinopteri; order Clupeiformes; family Clupeidae; genus Alosa; species Alosa alosa. The sequence goes on from NC_063209.1 coordinate 1,200,150, forward strand.
CTGCGATAACGATATAACTTGCGATATTTAATGTTTTACTCCACCTCATGTTTTTCTCCATCCTCATACGCTGCGCATCCCACGTTATTAGGCTACCAGCATGCCGAGTGCAGCGGAAAGTGAAAGTAAGGGGTTGCGATCGCACAGTCCAACGAAGTAGGCTAAACAACTTTTACAAATAACGAATCCTGATTACCTCTCTGCTGCTGTCTGGGGCTTTCGCTGAATGCAAATCATGAAATACAAGCCTTACAGTGAAAGACAGATATCTTCTGATCCGATAACGAAAGAAATTTAACACAGTGGAGAAGGACTCATTTGGCGCTGTGTTTGTAACACGTCATCCTTAATAAAACCAAAATATTTCCATAGAACAGACGTGCTTTTCCTTTTAGTCACCAATTCCTCTTCACCCAAGTGTAACCTACCTCGCTCGACACACTATCTTCAGCCATCACGACATTAGCTCCCGCCTCAACACCTAAAACACCACACACCTAAACTGGTAGGGGACGGGCTTCTAGGGCAGCATGACCGCATCGGTTTGGTAAAATATGTTGACATTCAGAATGTGAATACACCATAGACTGTATGGAATGCGCACGGCACAGAAAATGTATCGAAATTTATCCTGCCCCTGCACTGTGTGTTTGCATACGACGGCCTACTAAGCACAACCTCCCACCCGTTCCGGTTGGTAAAACCACATATGCCTGGGACAACAACATATAAAAAAAACAACATAACAAGTCTATTTCACAGTGTTTTGGTGGCAGTCTACACCACCATACGCACGCCACCTAAATCTATACTCTCTTCCTCCATCCTCACATGGTCTTGTGAGCAGGTTACTTTTCTCATCAGCAGTCAGCTACCTCTTCAGGCCTGCAAGGAGGTCTGTGTAGGTTTTGTCATCCTCCATCTGAAACAACAGTAAAATCATACAAATGTAATACCTTTATTAATTAAAAAAAATAAATCACAAAACTACAGATGCATGCGTGTGTGCATATACATACACAAGAAGAGGTAGCCTAAACTATTGAAGCATTCTGAGTAACTCAAAAATATTTAGAAGTATGAAAAGTCATCATTAAGATAAAGACAGATTACATTTCACCTAGTAACTAACTGCTGAAATGCAATAATGACATTTCTGACATATGTGATTTCACATCATGTTTTCTATAACTACATATTGAGAAGAGTAGAATATCAAGTCATGCCATCTTAGAAAATGTTGAGACAAGCACGTCTGATGTTTGTCATTTAGAAGTTAGCAAGGTAAAACAGTTAACTACAAACTGCCTAGCGAGGTAACAACCCGAGGAGAGGCAATAAGTTAATTAGCACTACATTTCTGACAGAATCCGTGATTTCACATCTTGTTTTCTACAACTACATATTGAGAGGAGTAAAAATATCGCTCAACTTATTTCATGTAAGAGAACGCAACTTAGAAATGCGGCACCCATTGATTTATTCAGCTTTGATATGCTATACTGACTTGCCAATATAATGCTTACCTAACAAGCAAATTGGTACTAGAAAACAAACTTACAGGTTATATACTAACAGGTTTTTAAATGAAATTGTCAAATGAAAATAACTGATATCAAAAGCAAACGAGAATACTGCAAGCAGAGTAATGCAGCTAGCTAAAGTTACATGACGATGCACTTAGCCCCCGCTATGAGATAATGTTGACGCTGATGAGAAAGCATATTACTCTCAAATAACATGATTTTAGAACTTCAAATTAAGATAAACCATAACTAGAACCGATGTAAAAACAATATTACCTCAGTTTATCCAGCTGTGTGGTTTCCAGTCGAGGTAAACTCCAACTAAGTGCAGGTGGCATCTGGCTGTCCACATCAAATAAACCGACTGAAGTGAAAATATTTTTTCATGACTCATCTTCAAGTATCTAAAACATTTCGCACCATATACCCCTTATAACCAATCATATCAAATTGTAGCTTATGTTGTCAGCATTACGGGGAAGAAGAAAAATCAGTCATTATTGGACAGCTGAAATATTAGAATATTGTTTATTATTTAACAATATTAGAAATATTGTTAAAATTTTAACAAAATTAGAACGGTCAGGCACGTAAGGGTTAATAACACTTGGTTAGATTTCATTTTTTGCAGTGTGTTTATTATTTCCATGACTACAGGAGGAGGACAAGGCAAAAGTGTCTGTGGCAGTTTGTGGACAAGAAATATCAAAGGATCAAAATATTAGCAGTCAATGAGGATCGTTGATAAGAAGTGAAGATGTAAAATGAAAAATCTTTGACAGCATGCGATTAAAAGAAAAAATAATGCGTTATGCTTGGTCCTTAATCGCATCCCAATAACACGTTAACGTTGACAGCCCTACTTTTTTGGTAACAAAATGTTTTGCGCACCACCAAACAAGCAATGTGTAAATTATTTCATAACCATGCAGATGTTGCAAAGATCATCTTATTTATATATTTATTATATATACATTATTTAAATGAATAAGAAAAGGGTCTATAACAAACCCCACTCACATTTGATGGTCATCTTCATCTTCTCCTCCTTGTAGTTTTTCACAGGGTCCACTGAAGGATGCACCCAATCTGATCTGCACTCCCCATACATCCTGGTACAGTGAACAGGCCTCCATTGAGGCGAGAGAAGAAGCAGCCCGAGAGATGAGGCGTGCCATCACAGGTTTGTTTTCCAAGTGTTTTTTTGTTGGAATTGTTTCCTATATTGTTTGACATTGAATAGATTTATCTACCCTGTATGTGTAGGGCGCATCCCAGACAGCTTGAAAAACTGTGTGAACAAGGAGTATCTGATGACTGCCTCCCAATGGACAGGCATGGAGGCCTCCACTGTGCATCCAGAAGTAAATGGAGCTGCAGCCTACAGGTGAGCTAATTTGATAATGACCTGACCGAAATGTTATGTGTTTTACCCTTTGAAGTCAGGATCTTCACCAGAGATGTAGAGTGAGTCTTGATTAAACAACCCCTTCATTTTGTCATAATTCCATGTGAAATTCAATTCAAGATTACTAATGCTACATATTTTGCTTATTTAACAAGATTAGCAATGCTGCATATTTTGCTTGTTTGTATTATAAATTAGACATACAATTGAAGAAAATAAGACTTGATTTAAAAATGCATCCTTCTGCTGCTCTGGCCTCCTGATAGGGGGTATAATGTTATGCACAGTCTCTCACTCATTGTCACTGGTCACTTTTTGTCTGTACTGTGGTTCTCAACCGGTGGAGCGCGGACACTCTCCCGGGGGGGCGGGAGTAGGCTACAGGATGGGAGGGGGAAAATAAAACAGAAATCAAATCAAATCTGGCGAAGCATCTGGGTGACACTGTGGCATATTTGGTCAATATATTTGACCGCTTGAATTGCCTCAACCTGTATTTGCAAGGCTGCGAAACTCATATTTTGCTCCTCGCAGACAGAGTGGACTCCTTCACACAGAAACTTGATCTCTGGCATGGCCGGACTTCAAAGAGGATTATCGCTCTCTTGCGTGAGTTTGAGACCCATTTGTGTGCACAGCAAACGAGCTGTCAATTGGTATGCAGGAACAGCTTATTGAACCAAAGAGTGACAGAAGGCTGAAGGAACGCTTTACCTCCTGCCCTCTTTCGTCATTCTGAGCAGCATTGATGCAGGAATACCCTCACAGGGTTCCCACAGGTCATGGAATTTCTGGAATATCAAGGAATTTTATAGCTTATTCCAGACATGAAAAGTCAGAGAATTGTATCATTTTTGGAGCAATGTCATGGAATATCAGGGAATTTTATTGTAGCAGTTTAAAATGTACTTGCCAAAATACATTAATACTGTATTTCCACGCAGAATTGGTGTATATCTGGTTATTAGCTTTACGGCATGGTTGAGTAGCCCAACTGTGCACTATTCAATGCGTATTTATTCATCTCCCAATCTAAAAAACTAAAAGATTCTTGACTGCTATACGGTTGCTCTGAAATCATTGGTCGGTATTTTGTACTATTCATTATGTAGTAAGTCATGGAAATTCAGGTGTTTTGTCAGGGAAAGTCATGGAATTTTACATCTGACTTGAGTGGGAACCCTGCCCTCAACGCTGACGTCGCCTTAAAGATTCTCCTCCCTTTCGCGTCGACATATTTGTGTGAGGCAGGATTCTTAAAAATGAATGCACTCAAAACGAAATACTGCAATCGTGCACAAATCGAGGATGATTTGAGGCTATGTTTATCAGACATTGCGCCAGGAATTGAGGATCAAAGCAAACTTAGGTATCACATTAACATAGCCCACCTGCAAGCTTCTCTAAAAAATGCTGATATGCCTACTGTTAGGCCTAGTAATGATAACAATAATAAAGCATAATAAAGCAATTCACATCATGTCTGGTGCCTATTCCCAATTATAGCAATAGCCTAGTAATGATAATAGGCCTACTGATGATGACGATGATGATTATGACGACAACAACAATAAAGCATGTAACCTCATATAATTATATAGCAATACCCAAGTGATGATAATAGCCTACCACTACTCATAATAATAATAATAATAATAGTAATAATAATGCTTGCAAGTTCACATTCTGGTGTTACTGCAAATTATAAAGTTGAGTAAAAAGAGGTATAGAAAATCATCTTTCAATTGATCTTAAATCAATTTATCAATAGTTTTACAATAAAAACAGTTAGGAAAACACCAACTTTGAAGGGAAGCAAATTTATTCAGGGGGAAATCTGAGGATATTAATATTTTTTAGAATAAATATTAATTTAGAGAATACAAAGCAGAGGATTTGAGACCATTTGAGACCAAAGCAGATATAGAATATCGATCATCTTCAGGCATGTTTTGGGGTTACAAGAACAGCTTTTTTATGTCTATTTCTTGCTAGCTTTTGCAAAATCCAAAGAAATTACGTTAATCTCCAAATATGTCTAACACCATCTACTGAACTCTAATCATCTTGATTTTTTTGGCAACCCGAAGGTCGCAATACTAATAGCTGTGTGATTGGTAAACTTGGCGGACGGTGGTGTAGAAAGCCAAAACACAAACTGAAAATATAAACACTATTTGTGGACCATAAAAAGTGAAAGTTTAAGCTGTGAATGTCCAGGCTGTACCATTTGTGTCAGTGAGGTCAGTATTTGAAAATTAAATGTTTTCTTAATCTCTGATGGCATATTATGGTCATTTTATGATTTATTACAAAAAAAATCTTACATACAGCACCTTTTAAATAGTAAATTAATTCATGTGAAATTGCAAGTGAACAATACACCAATACATACACACACACCTCCTGGTGTTCGGTTACAGGGCTGTATGTTAACATTTTTGTTGCACGTAGCAGTGGTGCTACAGAGGTTACAAGATTTGTAGCACCAGCCACACAATCTGTGGCATCGGTATAAAACTTCTAAAAGCTCTACAAACAATCACAAATAGGGCAGTTCATCAATTGTGGATGGAATTTAGGCCTACTGCAACTGGATTGCTAAAATACCCTGGCTATATTGTTTGAGAAAAGCAAAAGCTATCAGCATGATATCTTATTTGTTTTTTTTTAATTAAAATCCCTGTCCGTTCCATGCAGTTTGACTTTTCAATGGGTATCGAAGGAAGAGCTCTTGTTAAGGATAAAGCACTATTAAGCAAGACTAGTGTTATGTTGCGCATGAAGTGGGATTAAATTTGACCGATAGAAACTAACGGTCCCGGTGGACTTTTTTCTTTTAAGTTTTACATTTGAAAGGTGTTGTGTGAATTCTACGATGTTCGATTTAAACTGAACTGAAAATGCAAAGCAACAAGGTGATTACCAAACCCCGCTTGCCAAATCTGAATGCACCTCGGCTCAGTTGGAAGATACATTCGCTTTAGGCTAAACTATTAAACTATTAAGATATAACACCGATTCGCAAGGATAATTCGCAAGATTTGGAGTTGGATTGTTTGGATACTAGGCCTACACACAAGTAGACATGCGTTTTAATTGCGTAGACTGACTACAACTACCAAGTTGAAATCAAAGTAGCTTACGTCGATTCCCCTCTCACAGTAGTATAGCCTACACAGGCACTTCAAACAAACAAACAAGTGATTCACAGGGAGGCTACACCGGGCGCGTAACTGAAGCGTTCCGTTCAACGTGCAAAAATAATTTAGAAGACTGGTCTACGCGCTGCTATCACATCTGGTGTAGCCAGTTGCACTGATCACAGTGGAAGGTAATTGGTGTAGCCTCCCTGTCAGTCTCACACACATGCATTCATTGTATGGTCATACTCAAAACTGTATCGCACCAGTGCTACGTTGGAAAATTATCAATCGCACAGACTGATTTTTTTTGTTGCATATGCAACATATATGTCGCATTGTAAAGCCCTGGGTTACCTCACCAAATAGGCCTACCCCAGACATAATTATTATAGGTTTTTTGGTAGTAATGGCAAATGTACAAATCTATTTAAGTGAGTAGGGCTAGTTTATAGCACAACATTTGTTGTGCATATTAATAAATTGCACTTAACTTAATTGCACTTTTTTATCCAATTACTCGAGTCCATAGAATAATAAGTAAGGGATAACGGCCGCCGAGGTGTCCTGTTATACGGAATTAGTGGACAAGGGCGAGGGGCAAAGAACTCCCCGACGCGCAGCGGAACGGCGATTAAACTTTTTTGGTGTGGAACGGCGATTAAACTTTTTTTTACCAGATCTACTTCATAGGTGTCCCGTTATTCAGCCACCCCGCCAGCCAATCAGAAAAGAGTATTTCTTCTCTCCGGGTGATAAATAAAAATAATCTAGCTGCAGAACTAGTCACATACAACTAGTCACACAGTTACAGTATAATAATAGCATACAGTGTCTTTGAAGTATGCTGCATAGGCTATTAGTCCGTTTCCATTTACTGCCTATAGTCAGAGAATTTCTAATAAACAGGCTCTACTGTAGTCATGTTTACTTCCTGATAACATGGACTTGTACGGCATCTGCTTTAGATGGTTCCGCAATTCAATCGTCCACAGTAACATGCAAAGGCTCCAGCTCAAAACTAATACAGGGTCATCAGCGGCTCCAGATTTTTTCGCCTTGGGACAAAAGACTTTTCCCGTATCCGAGCATATCAAATGTAGCATTAGGTGGCGGCGAGAGATTGAGGCATGTCCGAATCAAATATTTCTCTGAAATGCTGCCTTCTAAGATACTTTTGTTTTGCCAAATTTTGAAGGCAGCATAAATATATCCTTAATGCTGCATTCAACGTCCAAAATTCTGTTTAATTGTGAGCAGCTGTTGATGCAGTCGAAACATTATTCTGGTATCCTGGCAACGGCATTCTGTGTTGCCCTCTTGGTAGACCGTACGAGACAAAGTTTTTAGCTGGTACCCTAATGCCTGCTTAGCAAGTGACCCAGCAGCTGCCTTCCGTTTTGGATAGAGTGTTTTACAAATGCTCCAACAGAATTTCTAATAGGCTTTTACATTGCAATGGCTCTGTGTGGCAAGATGACTGTTAACTAGTTTAGTTGTCATGTCTAGCACAGCCTACTCACATTATTCGTTACTGGAGGACCTAACAATATGATACGAGTTTCAGTGGACAACATAAAGCTAAGCTTGATCAGTATGTTTTGCTGTATTTATTTATTGTTGTGCCAGTAGCAAATGAAATTTAACATTTGGTTATGCTAGCTCATGCCTGTCGCAAAAATGCGGTGCCATGCCTGTGGCCATTGGGCTATACAAGATTTATTTTATTTATTTTACAAGATTTACTTGCAAAGCATTCAATAATGAATAGTGATGATCATATCATAATAAATGTTGCCTATATGTAGACCTTTGACCTGCAAAGCATGCAATAATGAATATTGAACATTATCATATTATATTATAATAAACGTACAGTTAACAGAATTTAAGTATGGCCACTTTTACATATTACAATGACAGTCCTAACAGTAGGCCTACCAGCTCTTTTGAGTTAAGTCTATGTTTAATTGAATAACCTAATGATGGAGAAGATATTTTCAGACCTGCCATCCTTGAATAAATTTCGAAAGTATTACCTCAAACCAGGGAAAAAACTTTGCTCATGTTGGCATTCATGTATGCAGCCAAAAACAGACCAAAGAACATACTGTAAATGTCGACAATCTGTTTTAAATCCTAATCCTTATCTATGCAAATCACTGGTGTTGATAGAAAGGGACTGTGGATGTCCATTATTATTTGATATTTCTTTTGTGAAGAAATACATCTATCCCTCATGTTATGTTGGTGTCTTTCTGCTCCTCTCATGTCTACTGAGGCAGCAATGATCACATATTCCAACTAAAGGGGCGGGTCTCAGCAATAGCGCTATGCGCTATGTCAGTCTAGAAGCCTAGATCTCCCTTGTTTGCGCGTTAATTATCAAGAATTATGTCTATTATATCTATATGCTACACAGAAAACAAACAATTAAAACACCTATCACTGAGCAGGTAAAAATATTTTGCTAGGTCAACATTCAGATTTGTTGCAAATAGCTACATTTGGCCTTGGAAAGGTCTGCACTCCCTGAGAACGTCATGTCTAACCATCATGGACACATGGAAAATATAATGCTAACTGAAATAACACGTGAGCAAGCAATAACTTTCCAAGACAACATTAAACTATTAAGCCGAGCTAAATTCACAATCGCACTTAGTTTAGATTCGTTTTGTTTCGCAAAGCAATTCAATGCGGCCAACTGGGGGAACGTGAATTTGCGAGAACACTCCGCAACCTCACCTCCGCAAGCCTTTCATTTAACCCACCGAGAGCAGGAGAAAAGTAGCCTAGTCTAGTCAGGGATACACTTCAGTGTAGCATGTGGCATGTGTTTGTTAGCTAACATTTTCTTATTTTCCTTGGTCATATCGCTGCTGCAGGCAGGCTATGCGTAACAGAAGGTGAGGGCGATAAAGCCTGCCCTTAGAAACAACTGATAGTTAGGTCTGCAAAAATAAAGGTCTATAAAATATAGGTCTGAAAGGGCTGAATAGTGGGGTGTTCTGTACTTGTCCCCTTTACCTGGATTGTGGGCTGAGTACCTAATGGAAATTAGCCTAATGATCTTGGCAACGTTTATGTGAATAGAATAACAAATGTAGAGGTGGATATTCATGCTGGTGATGAGTGAGAAATGTGCATAACTGTCTTCTATTGTCATTTATCTGTAACCAATTTTGGGTTAAAAGGCTTTAAGTTTGTCACTGCCCTCATCATCGCTGGTGAATATCCCTACTCTTTACAATTAATCTGCTTTTTCACAACAGCTTCCAACAAGCCATCTGCAATATTTGAAATGGGAATGTACTACTTTAGTAGTGAGGAATGCTTCAAGGTAGAAGCAGATACATATGACTTCTGTTTCCTCTTCAGGTTTCCAGCTGGGCTGATTAGTGTAGCTACAGGAGGACTGCCAGGTTCAGGCACTGGTGTAGAGAGTATAGTAGCTGCCTCTCTACCCATGGCCCATGGAATCACCCCTGTTACCCAGCTCCCTCACACCCCGTCACCAGGGCAACCCACTAAAGCGGAGTCTGACCGAGACAACCCGTCTGACCAATAGCAACCTTTTAACTACATTCCAGCAGCCAAGGCAATTATTATACCTTTTTGTCACCCAACACTCTTTCCCTCCTCTCCCAATGGCGCGCCTCACTTATTTTCCCTATTCAAGGTGCATAGGCAGCAAAATGTACTGGAAGCTACTCAAATTCATTTCCCCATCCTTTTTGTTTTTGTTTTTCATGTTCTCCATCTTCATTTTTTATCCCCTTCTTTCCAATCCCCCTTTGAGCAATAAGTCTTTTTAAAGACTCTGTAATCTTATTTACACATTAGCTTGGTGAGCTTTAATGAACACTTGCCCTTGAAACCTTACTGAATTATTGGTAGTTGGATTTTTTTACAGTGTTTCTATGCTGTTTCTGAACCTTATTCTGCCCCTGCATGGTTTTGACCATTCATAACCCTCATGCCCCCTCCAAGACTCCATTTTGGGATGGTTCCTTCTGCTCTGCCAGAATTTACTTTGTTTTTGAGTACTTTTTTCTACCAGCGATTTCTGAAATGATCTGCCATTGACATTATGTTCCAAGTCCTGTAACGTGTTTGGTGTGATATGTGCCTTTTGTCACCTACTGAAGTTCTGCTCTTAGACTGCATTTATGCTCAGGAGAACCATTAACTTCAGATTCAAGGTAGCAAAATATTTTAATTGAATTCATGACTTCATATCTGAGAACCTCAAATTATTAACTTACTTTTCAAGTAATGGGTTTCACACTCAGCAAAGAACTGAAGTAGAAATCTGTTGTCAGAGTGTCAGTCTGCTAATGATCACTGTGATTGCCACCAGCTGTGTAACTGTTCTGAATCATGTTGATGTGGACATGGCTCACAGTGTCTATAACATTAGCTCCGAGCTTCTAAAATAACATGCTACAAGAAGTAGGCAAGCTGTAGACTTGGTGAGCTATCATTTTGGATGGGAATACTACTGAAGAATATGATTGAGGAAAGCAGAACATTTCTCCCACAGGAGTTTTGAAGCTGATTTTTAATTACTTTTGAATTGCTTTCAACACTGTACAAAATGTCCTTCCTATTTTGCAGTTGTGTGCCCCTTCTTCTGAATTGATTTCAGTCTGATTGTCTTTCCCAAAGAGGCCTTCTCTTGTTGACAGCCACATCCTCATCAGCCTTCAGTTTCCTCAAACACCATGCTCTCTCATCTGTACCTCCAAAAGACATAATTGTAAATCTTGTGCTTCAAGATGAGCATGACTGTTCTATAGATTTTGGTTCAACCAGCAGGTGGAGCTGTTCTAAAATTTACAGTTCCATTTTTGAAGTAATGTCATTTAAGCCTGATTTGGGATCAGCGACTTTCCAAGTGTTGAGGTTTTTGTGTTAGTAGTAAAGTAGCATTCTGATCCTGACATCTGCTTGTGGTCATAGTCAATGCTGTCTACCTGCTAAATTCTATTGATTTAACAGAGGATTACTCTTTGGAATTTATCCACGATACCCATCCATTTTCCTCATAGATTTTCCATATGTAAGATTTTTGTAAGTTGCAGGTGATTATGGAACGGCCATACCAACTCTCACTGAGCTAGAAGTCTAAAACATAAAGGCCACAAAGCTATTTTTGTGCATATTTGAATATATTATGTTTTATCAAATGTAAAAGCTTATCACATCTGGTCATGCCTTGTAACCCTGAATGGACAGTGTTCATGTCTTTCCCAGTATGCATAACACATTTTTACTCACTGACAAATTCCACTTTCCAAAGGAGAATTTTCCCTCATGGTCTGAACCTGCACTCTCAAACTTGTTCTGTGTCAGTGGAATAACTTGTTAGTACCTCATTAACAGATATTGAATGTATGCTTGAAATCCTCTCTTTTGTATGAATAGTCTTTTAGGGTTTGGAATAGCTAGAGCTCTTCTGTGTGACCAGATGGTGTGTGGAAGTATTGCATTTTTTTCCAGAAGATTTGAACATCTTAACACTTAAGTGTACCGTTCTCAGGCTTCTTGTCAGGCTTTAGACTTCTTTCTAATATTTTTTTTACTGAATAGCCTACATGTAGGATTACCAAAAGCACAATGCTTTTGTCCTATTCATTTCCTGTACGCATCATTGCGATGTAGTGATATATTTTATAGATTGACAGTCGACTGGGATTCAGGATGTTTGCTGTTTAGCAATATATGATGGAAAAATGTTATTTTCTTGCCAGATGTAATGTTGCATGCTAACTAAAAAGGGTTTTTATTGGAAAGTTATGACATCCATACACTGCTGGCTTTGAAGACTCTGCAGTTGTACTAGTAAACCAGCCCAAGACTTTGTATGGTGGCTGATTTAAGTGAGTCCTCCCTGGTTTATGACAAGTGAGTTGTTGAGAAGCCTCATACTTATTCAAATACATGATCCATGAGGCTCATTAAAGACCTTGTGTCTTATAGTGTACGGAAATATTGCAAGATATGACTTCTTGGATACATGCTCTTGGTCACATTTGACCTTCACTCATCATTTTCATATGGCTAAATGGAGTCTTTGGGCACCCTGTGTATGTATTGTATTTTCTAGTTGTGTTTCAGTTTATTAGATCAATGTTTGTGTATTTTCCTACTTATCTCATTACTTTGTTTAATTTTGGGCATAATTGTGGTCTTTCTAGCAACTGATTTGGCTTTGTCATCTGTACACTACATGTTTGTTGAACCCTGTCTCCTTATGTTATTGTTCTACATGTTGTACAGAAACATTTCATAAATGTCCATTTTCAGACTTTATTTCCCTACAAGCCAGGTCTACATTGCAGCCTCCCATTTAGTTAATCCAACAATAAGCCCTGTTTCTTTTCTTCTGTGTTCCCATTGAAAGCTGTGTAGCTTATCACTGCCTTAGAACTCAAATTGACATAAGCTTGAAGGAGAGATGCTTATTTGAGAACTCTTGATATCAAATATAACTAGTTTTACACATATCACAGAGGTAACCTGGTTTTTAGTCATGTGCACGGCCTCAGAGGCTTCATCAAAAAGTTACTAGTCACCAAAGCTGTATAGCTGATACAAAAGTGGTTTATGAAAGGGGAAAAAGGGACAGCAAGGATGGATATGGACTGGGAAGATCACTTTTCTCTCAGGGTCTAAATGCAAGCGAATTCTACAGTTATACCATTTTCCCCAATGTTATTTTTTCCTGTTTGTTGTGCTCATACATAGACTATTTGAAATAAACTGAGGTAACTGTTGACATTTTGAAGTGTATTTTCACAACGTGTGAACAAGTTCCCCCCTTTGTTATTTCTATTATTCCCTACACCTTTTTGTTGTGGATTTAAAGCATTTCCTTTCATCTTGATACAAAGAGTTCCTGTAACTAGGCTCTTCAGCTTTACTTTGGTTTTGTTTACTTTTTTAATAGAAACAATCATGTTTGTGATGGTTACTTCGACAAAGTATTTTAATAAAATGAAAAAAATATATATTACTTAAGTCCATTTCTTTATGAGTGACTTTTTCTTGTCATAAAAATGATTGTAGTTACAATATCCATATACAATATTCCATCAAGTGCTATATGCTTCTATTTTATATCTGATTTTAAGTTTTGCAATATTCCAGAGATTTCACTGTTATCATTGATGGATAGTAGGCCTAATCGATAGGTAGATTTTAGATTTTAAAAATCAGTGGCATAAAGTGAGATCAGAGTGTTTGAATGAAAAAGTTAATTTGATTTCTGCCAGCCCCACTTGGACCAAACTGCCAAACAGGTTATCATGGGCTGATAATCATTTTTCCATAAAGCTTGATCTTAGTGCTGGAATCACATTTCCATATGCCCTGCTGGGCTGCTTGCACTTGGTTGGCAATAATAAACCTTTTCGCGTAATCCAAAATGATGGCGCTGGACGACTAAAAGTGTAGACATGATGGAGTTTGGTATCGTTTAGACTTTATCCGATTGGACATTATCCGAAACGGTGCCGGTGCCAAAACGTTGTCTGAACCTGTACTTTGTCTTTACAGTAAAATGCCCATACTAATGATCGAAAGCATAAATTGCTTAAGACAAATTTTATCATGAAATTGAACTATATGTTTAGTTTATTATCAATATATGTCGTTTCATTGCTTTTAAGCATAATTTTAATTGCAGATGGCTTGCCATAACATTAAATGTTAAAACGGCTTACCATGGATGCGCACACAATGGCAAGTAGCCTAATCCATCTTTCCTCTGCTTTTAAGTTTATCCAATGCAGATGGCTTGCCATATCTATACATGTTAAAACGGCTTGCCTTGTTAAAACGGCTTGCCCAGATGCTTCAATACATGGTATATCCCCTTAAAATGCAATTATTTTTTAATCCTTAGAACCCGATTGACACAAAGTGCGTCAAAAAAGAAACCCTTTCTTCTCTGTTACATTGCTCCTGACCTATTCATCGCAGCGAGATGAAACCTTTATTGTGTGACCGGGCAGAATTGGGGCTTTGCAACAAGACTATGCACTTTTCTGTAGAACAGATCAGATCACTGTAATATTGAAGCAAATCAAGGTTTCTGTCCTTGCTAGCTTAAAACAGAGTCTCATCCAAATCCCATCTTCAGAGCGCTGAATGTTGAAATCTGTTCAACTTTTTGAACAGCGCTAGGCTCGTCAAGGAAGGGGTGGTAGCCTACCTAGAAGCTACATTGGCAACACTCAACCAGGTCCTATGTGACTAAATGGTACAGTATGCTGTGTTTGGAAAATAGGGTCCTGCTTGATTTTCATGTAAAAATTGATTTTTTTGCATATTTTGCTAATATAGAGTCTAAGGAACAAGATTTTTTTTTGTCTTCAAATTTTCACGATCCATCTTTAGTGTTCTTTTCTATATGTTTTAAAATAAGCGATTATATCTAGTCTGAAAAGTGATTTTCACATTTTCTTCTAATTTTTTTTTGACAATTAATTCCACTTTTTGCACACAAAACCCTGAGATAATGTAGAAAGGTTGTTCTGTTGATTCTAAAACAATATCCATAGTTTTCAAACTTTGAGTGTCTGAAAAGTGTAAAAATACCTCCACCCTTGTTGCCAAAAAACGATTTCTTAATCTTTGCTTTTCTTGATGCTTTCCTTGACCTGCTATGTCATTCTATTGTCTACCTTAAGAGAAATTTGTCTTGGAAATAATATTATAATAGTACAGGCAACACAGTACACCACTAAGTGTCATAGGCATGGGTAGTTGAGTAACAGTAGGCAAAATTAACAAACAAAAGAATATAAGCTATAAACAAACAGACAAACCACGGATGGCCCCTTCACAGCCTGAACTAATACAAAAAACAAATAATTCAAGGGAAAACATTGCTCAAACACTAAACTACGTGCATTTGCTCTCTTTAAAAGCAACGAGTTATCCACAGCCAACAGGCCGGGCATGCGAAAGAAGCAATGAAGTCTTAGAATTAAGAATAAAGCCATGTTCTTCCAACAACCACAAGCACCCATGCGGCAAAAATTTCAAATGACCGGCATTGTTCTCCCAGAGAGGAAGCTACGTATATGATCACCACCCACGGGTGGGCGTGTGCGCCAGCGCTGCAGGTCAGCCTTTCCACATACACACCTGGCTTTAAAGTTCACTGTCCTGGTGTAGCATACCTATCTACTGCCAAGGCCTGAAGGGGATGGGGAGAATATTTACTTCTGCTACACTGGCAGAGAACTCATGTGAAACAGACTGTGGGAGGTGGAAGGGGTTTGAATTCTGCCCGGCAGTATTATGAGTGGAACGTCTTAAGGGGGCCCCATACGGCCTGATCTTATAGTGTGTGCCAATTTCATACTTGGTAGACACCCATGTATCCTGGATTTTGTGGCGACCGTGAAAATGGTTCTTGCAAAAGAGCTTAAATGTAGATTATATTTAGCAGACCAAAGTCACATACATACTGTATGTCAGCTATATTACAAGGGATCACATTTTCCCCGGAGCAACTTGGGGTTAAGTGCCTTGCTCAAGGGCATAACAGTGAAAGCCGGGAATTGAACTGACAACTAGGACCACCATGCCTACGATATGCCGCAGCCTCTTCTAAGTGTCTCCTAGCACTAACATAGACAGAAGTCAGGTAGTCTTGATGTTGCACGACCACGTTTCCAAGTAGGTGGTCAACTGGTAACTGTCTTCTGACCGAACATCAGCTCGTGCTGTGTGGACTGGTACACAGTGGTATTAGAGGCGAACAGGAGCTGAGGGAGCAACTGGGGCCATTTACGCTTCTTTTTAGGGGGTAAGGTCCTGAGCAAGTCATGAAGTGTCCTGTTGAAATGTTCACATTGACCATTCCCCTCTGGAGGATAAGTGGTGATTCTACTCTATGTTATGCTGTAGATGTCACACAGGTGCTTCAACAGCTCCCCCTCAAAGCTGTGCCCCTGATCAGAGTGGATTCTCCTTGGCACGCCATACACATAGAACCATCTCTCAGTTAGAATCTTAGCTACGGTGGAAGCTCTCTGATCAGGGGTGAGAAAGGTCTGGGTAAACTTTGAGAAAACATTTGTGACTACCAGAACATTCTCTTGTCCTGTGCTAGCCCAATCCAAGAGAGTAAAGTCAATGGAGATTATCTACAAAGGCTTAGTGGCTAACATATTTCCCAAGAAGGTTCTGGCTTGGGTTGTCTTGCTTTAGCAACCACACAGAGCTCACACTCAGAACACCACTTTTGCACCTCATGCCACATCTGGGGCCAGTAGCACCTCTGTCATATCAAATCTGTGGTCCTGTCCACCCCCAGATGGCCGTGGTTGTTAGTGGTTTAGTGGTTGTTGGCTAGTGAGCACTTCGACTCAGAACACCTGTGGCAGTAAAAGCTGCAGCACTGGATCCCTGGAAGGAGAAGCCTGGATTGTTCGGTGCAAGATCCCATCCATTTCCTGTATCTGGGACCAATGCTTTATCAACTGCGGACTTCCCTTGGTTCACTCGACTTGTCTTAACGGGTATGTGGTAGTGTTGTCATGATACCAAAATTATGACTTCGATACGATACCTGATACCTGCCATAAATATCACAATGCTCGATACTGAAACGATACTACGGCGAAATCCTAAGATATCTGGAAAAGAAAGGACTCATACCTCCTCCAAGTGTATTGAGTCATTTGTGTTGAATTTGGTGCACTTTTGTAGTGTGCAGGTCAATTCTGGGTTCTAAACTTCCTACATAATTATTATTTTTATAGTCAGTAAAATAGTAGGCCTACTTTGTGTGATTAAGTCCTTTATTTTTTTGTTATAGTTCATTGACATTGTGTTGTGTTTTGCCAATAAAGTAGCTTTAAATAGCCAAACTAGGCTAGATCAAGGTCAGTGTTGAAATTACTGCATGCAAATCACTGAATGCTATGCAGAGGGGCCTAATCTTTAGGCCATCTGATGTACAGTATAGGCTTCCCTAGGCCTTCCCGTGTTCATGGGATTTCTTTGACAGTTGCAAAGGGAAAAATGTGAGGATAGTCTTCTTTGCGCCCAGTGTACAAGTGCGACGTTCCAACCACTCAGGTCTTTGTCAGATAGGCCTACACCATTACCTGTTGCAATATGTCTGTGTGCATTCCTACCTTAGCCTACGTCTATTTCTTTGATAACATGATTTGCTACCACGTAACAATAAGCCGCTATTATTATTAGGACTCAACACGCTTTGGTGGTATTATATGCTGTGGGCTTTAATTAGCGCATTTCGGGTAGCCTATCCTACATCTGGGCAATACTTATTGAACAAATTGCAGTCTACATGCCATGACAAATATTACCAGTAGTACTGACCGAACATGAAATAGATTGTTTACAAGTTATAGTAATGTTATTCTGGCGTGAACATTGCACTTTCATCACGTTAGCACCCTATGATTACAGCTCGTTATGTCTCGTCAAAATGATTACAGCTCGTTATGTGTCGTCAAAATTCATTGATGAAGGAAGGTTCGCTTTATCCCAGAGAACCATACTAGTTTCACTTAGGCTAGACTAAAACAGAAGAGAAGAACTTGGCACTAACCATGTAGTCGTGTTTTCTATAGCATATTCGTTAACCTGTCGTTCTTTGAACAAAAATGTTGGGATATGTCTGCGAGGTGTTTAGCCAAGTTCCATGCGTAGCCTACTGCTTTTAAATGACTTTGAAACATATTTCACAAACGGGCCGCTGTGTACCTGATGGCTTGCCTTCACTATTCGCGATGTATCCGAAATAGTTGCAGATTTCACGTCACCTTTTGTTTTATCCACAAGGCTGAGGACGGTCGGCAAGAACTACTGTATGTTGACGTTGGCTGTGCACTCACTCACTCAGAGCTGCCTGCTTGACACGCCCACTTGCCTAGATGCGTGCAAGGAGCAGTGAGAGCAGCAGTTCACGCAGACACAGAACGTTAATTTTAATATTTTTAATTTGGGCAGCCGTGGCCCACTGGTTAGCACTCTGGACTTGTGCCGGTTCGAGCCCCGACCAGTGGGCCGCGGCTGAAGTGCCCTTGAGCAAGGCATCTAACCCCTCGCTGCCATTGTAGCAGGCAGCTCACTGCGCTGGATTAGTATGTGCTTCACCTCACTGTGTGTTCACTGTATGCTGTTTGTGTTTCACTAATTCAGGGTTAAATGCAGAGACCAAATTTCCCTCACGGGATCAAAAGTATATATACTTATATATATATAAAGTATCGATTTTAAAAACGTCGGAAATCGTATCGTTTTTTGCGTGAAGGCATCGTGATACCTTTTTAGTATCGATACACCGTGCAACACTAGTATGTGGTCGTCCCTGTCACCAAAACCACAGGTAGCCTATCTGGAAATACAGGGATCAGTCCCTTGCAGGACTTTCAGGTCTCTTTTGGTTCGACCAGGGATGGTGTCCACCATACAAGATTCTGTCATCCAAGAGTCTTGGATAGGATAGGCACTCGAGGCTTGCATGTTGGCTATGGCAAGCGGCAGGGAGACGTCCAGGCCGTGTGACACAGATCGCACAGTGTTAGTGGGGCTTGTGGGAAGCCTAGAAAGGGAATCGGCATTGCGATTAGATGTCCCAGGATGATATTTGATGTTGTAATATAGAGGGCAAGCTGAGAAACCCAGCAATGTTCCAAAGCACCCAGTTTCGCTGACTGCAGGTATTGGAGGGGATTGTTGTCAGTGTACACGGTGAATGTGTTGCCCAGGAGATACCTGCCATTTTTTTTCGTGATTGCCCACTTGACTGCAAGGAGTTTGAGAGGCCGTGCACACGACGCCGGTTTTTGTGAAACCGGTGAGGTTACGCCTTGCATGTACATGACGCCGGCAGTTTAGGAGACTGAAACCGATAGCTTTTGAAACCGGCTTCCGAAGTGGGAACTTTTGAAACCGCCGGCTAACTTTCGCCGTGTAGACACCTGTAGGTGCGAAGCCAGCAACTTTATGACGACATAGCCCTACCTCTCAACTCAGCTACTGCACTCGACCTGACATGTTGCTTGTCAAAACAAACCAAACCATTTATTTATCATATTAAAATGTTTTTCTTTCCCCTGTCATGATTTATGTGCACAATGTAGCCTATCAGCCTTTAGTGGCTAAGTTAGAAGCAGTCTCCTTATTTTTAATGCGACTGCTTAACCAGGGCCCAGTTCCCCGAAAGCATCTTAAGCCTAAGAGCATCGTAAAGTCCCTCTTACAAATGTCTTAAGATTTGCCGACTGTTTCCCGAAACCATCGTAGCTTAAGAGCATCGTGAAAACACTCGTAGATCTATGAGTGCTCCAGAGTTCTCGTTACCGGCTAAGAGCGTCTTAACAGTACTTCTCACTGAGGTCACCAACAAGACATACAGAGGAATTACAATTTAGAATACATAATCCAACTTAGGTTCCCATTCTTTATTGTGTTTACCTGTGATGAATTAGATTTTAGCGTGCAAAACAGCATAGCCTACATTTAATGGTCATAATAATGTGATGAAAAGCGCACAAAAATGCAATCAAGTTATGAAACGAGACGTTGCCAGAATAGTTTGCCATTATCTTTGCTAAGTGAGGGCTATATTTTATTAGGCCTATAAGGGTACAAGCAGAGAAAGGAACATGTGGTTTAGTCTGTAGGCCTACTGCATAAAAATCTAAGCCTACACATTTCCTCACTTTCTTACTAGACTTCTTTCTTCAAACGTGTTCTTAAGTGTCTCTGTCGTTATCGGGAAACTGGGCCCAGAGCACTTATTAGACATTCTCTGGCTTAACAAACTGTTTCAACAATGTTTTCTTCTACACGATTCACGCAAAATTATCGTGAAGCTTCTGCACAGCGGCGCCATCGACTGGTCTGGCATATGCACTACAGCACATTTAGCCGGTTACATCTCTGTGTGTACATGCAAGGTTTTTTTCTTGCCGGAGTCGTTAAAGGTGTGAAAGCGGTAAGAGAAAATCCACCCGGCGGTGTCGCGTAAACGGCCTCTGAGTTTCATGGCACTATAATTTGACATGTTCCTCTCACTTGGCCGCAAGCCCCGGCTAGCAAAGGCTGTTGGTCGCTGTAACCCACCCTTCTCCTGTGACAGAACTGCCCCCAATCCTGCATGGCTTGCATCCGTCTCTAAGATAAAGGGACGACTGAAATCGGCATAACCTAGGACTGGCGCTTGAACAAGCCATTCTTTTAAGGCACTGAATCCAGAAAAATTTCTATAGGCAAACCTGAATGTGACTACATTCACTGTTAACTATCCAATATTTAGATGTCTGTAAGTGAAATGTATGCAAATTAGTGCATAATTAATGAGATATTGTTAAATTACATCCCTAAACATATATTTTCAGAAAACTTGTAATGCAAAAAAATATTGTCTCTACATAAATAATCAACTGGTAAAGTTTCATAAAAATATCAAGGAGTTAAATTTTTTACCCTATTCACCCGTTCTATGTTGCCTATGGAGGCCAGTTTTAGGCCGCAAATGCTAATTAGCAGGTTTAAAACTAAAAAATCAGCTAAGTAAATATGATATTCAGAATCAGCACCCAAAAATTAGGCAGAATACCCTCTTTACCAGTGTTTTCTCACATTTGACCCCCAAGTGATAGTAGTCCCAGTCTTAATTATGCATTATATAGATGTGTGAAAATGGATCGTGAAAAATTGAAGACAAAAAAAATGTTGTTCCTTTAGACTCTATACTAGCAAAAAAATCAATTTTTACAAGAAAATCCAGCAGAATTACACAAGACACCATACTAAACTATTAAACCACTGCTGCAAACCGAACGCAAATGACAAAAGCCTAGAGGGATGACCTGTTCTATTGTAATGCAAAATTAACTCCTTTTATCGGTCAAAGTCATATTTAGTGAGCTGAGTCCTGAACGATTGCTGCCATTTCAGTTAGCTAGTTAGTTAGCATTGGGCAACGTTCCAAAAAGACGTGCTGGCAGACGGTTTTGGTAACTTAGCAACAATAAACACTTGACCGAAGCGCTCTTAGTTCATTTTCTCAGCCGGCATATAGCATGGAATGTGCAGTGGAAAATACAGATGGCAGCAGCAGGGGACAATTATATGATGACTGTATTGCATGATATTCTCAGGGTCCCTGCAATATAAATGGTACTGAGTAGTTTTGAGAACATGCCGGGACCCAGTAAGCCCATGACATTCTCTATTCCTGTATTGACAAGAAATAGAACACAAATGCATCGAGCTTATAGGGTAAACCAGTCCAATCTCCTACCCGTACCACATCAACCTCAGATTTCCCCCATGGATCATATTTCCCCAACACTTACAGCAAAACTAGCACTCCTAAATATCAGATCTCTTTTAAACAAATCATTCTTAATTTATGATCTAATTTGCACACACAACCTTGATTTTTTTACTTTAACTGAGACATGGTTAGATCAAGCAAACAGTGCTGCTACTCTCATCGAATCAGCTCCCCCAAACTTCAGTTTCTTGAGTGCTACCAGAGCAAATAAGAGGTGGGGGGATAGCCACAATTTTCAAGACGTCTTTTCAGTGCAATCAGTCGTCATTCGGTGACTTTACTTCATTTGAATATCTGTGTGCATGTATTAAGTCTTCTCCTCAGATTTTATTACTGACAATTCACAGGCCTCCAAAACATTCAGCTAAAGTTTTTCTTAAAGAGCTAGGTGAACTGCTACCAGTTGTTTGCATAGAGTTTGACTGTCTTATCAGGGGATCTAAACTTGCATGTGGATAATCCTGAAAACAATTATGCCAAGGAATTCATTGCACTAATCGATACTTTCTCCCTAACACAGCATGTACAGGGGCCAACACACTCTCTCGGCCATACCCTCGACCTTGTTATCACAAAGGGTCTCGATGTCTCTACAGCTGTTAAAGACCTGGCCTTATCTGATCATTTCTGCGTGTTCTTTGATGTGTCTATGTCCCCACACACTCAAAACACATCTATGATGGTAAAAAGGAGAATCATAAATGATCAGACAAGTGCTCTCTTTGAGCAAGCACTTTCACTAAAGTCAAGTCAACTGTCAGACTCTGAAGACTTATTTGATCACTTTAATGCAAAAATGGCAAACATTATGGATGACATTGATCCATTACAATTCAAGAAAGTTAAAGACAGACAGAAAGCACCATGGAGGCAAAATCCAGCAGTTAAACTTCTAAAAAGAGAGTGTAGGAAGACTGAAAGAAAATGGCGTACTGTAAATACAAACTTCAGATCCACTATGAAATCCATAAAGAGATGCTCCGCACATATAACTCTGAAATATGCAAAGCAAGACAGTATTTCTTTTCTAACATTATCAATAGAAGTTCAAATAACACTCGTATTCTATTTTCAACTGTTGATAAGTTAACAAATCCCCCCTCACAATTAGCCTGAACTTCTCTCAACTAATAAATGCAATGAGTTTTCATCTTTTTTTTTTAAGGTAAAATTGACAAAATCAGACTCAACATATCTGCTCAATTACAAATTCAACAACCTGAACTTCCAGCAACAAACAGAGGGAAACTAAACTTGATGTCAGAGTTCAGCTTGATAGACTACTGAAACACTTGAAAAAAGCGGTACAGAATCTCAGCTCTTCCACATGTGTCTTAGACACTCTGCCTACCAATTTCTTCAAAACTGTTTTTCACCTCATAGCGGTGGGATGTCCTTCAAATTGTAAATGTGTCACTGCTGTCTGGCACTTTTCCTAAGTCACTGAAAACAGCTGTTGTAAAGCCACTTCTCAAGAAGAATAACCTGGATGCCTCCATGCTAAAAACAATTACAGGCCCATATCCAATCTACCTTTTATTGGCAAAATGATTGAAAAAGTAGTCTTTAATCAATTAACCACCTTCCTAACATCAAATGGGTATTTTGATTACTTTCAGTCTGGTTTTCAGGCAAATCACAGCACTGAAACAGCTCTCATTAAAGTTTCCAATGACATACGCCTCAACACAGATTCAGGTAAAACATCAGTCCTAGTGCTACTGGACCTTAGTGCAGCATTTGACACTGTTGATCACAATATTTTACTACACAGACTAGAACACTGGGTTGGATTTACAGGCATAGTTATCAGCTGGCTAAAATCATATCTACAAGAAAGGAGCTTCTTTGTTGCCATCGGAAACTGTACCTCAACACCAACGTCCTTGACCTGTGGTGTTCCCCCAGGGTCGATCTTGGGGCCACTATTATTCAACCTCTATATGCTCCCACTTGGACAAATCATTCAAAATAATTTGATTTCATATCATAGCTATGCAGATGACACACAAATTTACTTAGCTCTATCACCAAACGACTATGGTCCTCTTGAATCTATGTGTCAGTGTATAGAACAAATCAACACCTGGATGTCTCAAAATTTTCTTCAGCTGAACAAAGAAAAAACTGAAGTAATTATATTTGGTAAAAATGAGGAAAGACTTAGGGTTGCCACTCTCCTTGACACAAAAGGGTTGAAGGCAAAGGATACTGTTAAAAATCTTGGTGTATTAATTGACAGTGATCTAAATTTCAACAGCCACATGAAAGCGATAACTAAATCAGCTTTTTACCACCAAATATTGCCAAACTCAGAGGGCTGATGTCAAAACATGACTTAGAAAAACTCATTCATGCATTTATCTCCAGCAGGGTTGATTACTGCAATGGACTGTTCACAGGCCTTCCTAAAAAGACTATTAAACAGATTCAGGTGATACAAAATGCAGCAGCTAGGACTTACTGTGAGTAAGTCACAGAATTGACTTTAAAGCACTATTGCTTGTTTATAAATCAGTAAATTGAGCAGGACCTAAATACTTGTCAGACATGCTTCAGCAGTACACACCTTCTCGTCCTCTCAGGTCCCAGGTGAAAAACCTACAGTTAGTTCTAACTGTAGTAAAACCTACAGTTAGAACTAAACATGGTGAAGCAGCTTTTAGCTGCTATGCGGCTCAGCTGTGGAACCAACTTTCGGATGACATTAAAAAGGCCCCAACTGTAGCCAGTTTTAAATCTAGACTTAAGACCAAACTGTTCTCAGATGCTTTCTGTGCCGAGTTACAAATTCTGAATCTGCCTTGATAATTATTCTACTTTGTCTTTTATTACTTTTTTTAGTACTTTTGCCTTTGTTTTATGTTTTCTTTTTATTATGATCTTTACCTTTTAACTATTCTTTGACTATATTGCCCTTCTATGCTTTTATTTGTTTTATTGTTTGGTTTTGTTTATGTAAAGCACATTGAATGACCTCTGTGTATGAAATGTGCTATATAAATAAACTTGACTTGACTTGACTTGACTTGAAAATGAGGTTGAGGGTGCCGTCACTGCCAAAAATGTGGTTGGTGGACACAGGCCCTTATTATGTAATTTATAATGGGCAATTAACGGCAGAGACTTTCTTATGAGGAGACACAGCACTCAAAAAATCCTCCATAGAAATGCATAGGGATAGTTTGTAATGCCAATATGGCAGTTGTCTAAGCATATCACACCCCTTCTGGGGCAAAACGTCGACATGTGAATAGATTGAGCCAATCATGTGCTATATTGTGAATACATTGAGCCAATAATGTGGTGTGTTGTGAAGACATGTGCCAATCATGTGTTGTGATCTCGCCGGTGGAGCAAGATTAGTATCGTGAAGCCTGGCGCACGCGCATTTCTGCCGAAACGGATGCCCGATGAGTGCCCAAAAAGCGTTGCAATATGGCTGCCGAGTGGAGGGACTTGCCTAAAAGGACTTTGTTAACGGAAATGTCATTTCTTGTTTATTCTTTGTCCTCAGCCCCCGCGAGTGGGCACTCGGAGCTGTTGACCTCCTGAGCGAAGCTACTGAAATCCCATCGTTTAGTGTCTAATGAGACAGAGCTATAGCAGGATCAACACCACCACTTACTGGAATATTGGAGGGGGGGGGGACTCTTGCATGGGTTAAGACCTTTGCGTGTGGATAGGATTGGAAAAAGGCAAAAGGAATGTCTCAAAATTACGCAAGTGGAAGCAGGGATGAATGTGCGTGTTGGAGGATCTGCAAATATGGCAGATTCAACACTCAGAACGTAAGTGTCACAAATGAAATTTTGAGACAGATGCACATGCGATACGTGATATATTTTTACAAATTGGTATGATTTAATTGGCAAGTTTCCAAACATTTGAATAAATCATTATACCTTTGTGCAAATACCAATTTACAAGTCACGAATTTTGATGTTGCAAATTGTATCATATATGCGTGGATTGCGGTGTTTGCATATACAAATAATATTGAGACATCTCTCTCCATACGGGAGGAGCTACAACAGACGGCAGCTTATCCCGGACAGACTGCTACAGTCTGCCTCATCATGATCATTTTAATGAGTAAGAATGAAAGTTATGCTGTATTTATTGCAAACAAAATTCTTGCGATATCTCCCGCGAGTCACGTCAGGCAGACTGCAGCCGGTCTGTCTGGGATGAGCTGCCGTCTGTTGTGGCTCCTCCAGGCTTGCCTCTGAAATTCACGTTGACGTAGGTCAGCCAAAGTCAGATGCAGTTCATCTGCAACAGAGTTGCCCAGTTAAGGGCTCGTCATCACTTTTGTCGTCACGTTGTAGTTCGTTTGTAGTGTGGCCTTTCATGTCCAACAGATTTAATGTGAACTTGGGAATTTGCTGTTTTTGTCACTTGAAAGCTGCATTTCTTTCTTTCATAAGCGTCTTACACTACATTTTAAGCAAATACAGTTGTTTATTTAGGATTAGTGAGTGTATGTTTCGGGCTCCCTTTTTAACATTAAAGTCTATGGCAGAATCCAAAAATGTCTCAGATTTTGTCAAAGCCTTATTTTTCTGAGCAATGGATACACATTTCGGACACGGTATCGTGATCTCCAAACCCTCCTCCCCATTTCAGGAGAATATCATGACAGTATGACCCTCCAGTCGGGAGAAAATCAACATTAATGAAGGTGTACACCAAGTTTGTTTTGTACTCCGGCTTGTCTGGCGTGGAACCGAGACGTTCAAACGTCAATCATACGCCAGTGACACGCCCCTGTGCAGGCAGGGACTGAACCAGAGCCCGTCTCTGACTGAACTCCACTTTGCCCTCATAGACATGAACTAGGACGACCCATCTTGCTACGCATTAATTATCTTTGTCTTGCAGTTGCCTTCCACGGTCTGCACGACCGGAACCCCCCTCATGACGTCAGTTCAAGTGATAGGGCCATTTGGGAGGAATCTCCTCATGACGATTTTGACGGGTGTTTCATGCTGCTTCCTTATGTTGGAATATGCGAAAATGAACCGAAATTGAAGGGATACATTCTTATATGTGATTTCTGCAACAATGGTAGGCTAGCCTACTGAAAACGTTTGGATATTTTCTGTTATGTTCTGCTGTTGGTTAAATAGATACACATATAGGGAAAAGAATTTATGTGCTACAATGCAGGCCTGTTAACTGTATGACAAGAGTGGTTTATTATTATTTAAACTACATCATAGGATTTATTTCGTCAGTCATCATCAGACCATACCTGTCAACATAGCGTTCCAAAAACGGGAGATTTTTTTTGTGGAAGTGAGTGTTTATACGGATCTGTGTGCATATTTAATACGTTTCATATACGTGTTTCAACACTGAATTTCGGTCATTGCTTTTACCTTACCCTCTGTTGTAGCTCCTCCCGGCTAGCCTCTGAAGATCACGTTGACATAGAAAGCCAGACAAAGTCAGACGCGGTTGTGGCTAGATGGGATACAGCTAAGAACGGAAGTTACGTAACAGACAGTGAAATATCGCAAAATCTCGACGATACCAGAGCCCGTTTACGGACGATATTGTTACTAAAACGATGGCAGCTTTCTTCTCGTCGTACAGGAGTTTTGAGAAGTACCTCAGTGATTACGAGGAAGAAACCGTGACTAAGTTTACAGTCTTAACTAAAGACCGCAGTTTTGGTCAGGACGTATGCGCGAGTTTGTGTGTGTGTGTGTGTGTGTGTGTGTGTGTGTGTGTGTGTGTGTGTGTGTGTGTGTGTGTGTGTGTGTGTGTGTGCGCGCGCGCGCGTCTCCCTCTCCCTCCTGTGTCATATAATGTGTCATATAAAGGCCAATGTTATTATGTTAGCAACTTAAAAACTTAAAATTCAGATTGACAGCCCCGCCCCCTGAAACGTCATAAAACACATCATAACCACACCTCTTTTTATGCAAATTAGCCACGTGGTTGTCACCACGTGTTGTTTGTTATTGTTATTGTTTTGTGAGTCATGTGACAGTCATGTGACTGGTGTCAAACCCCTGGGCAGCCATATTGGATGTAAAGTCATGTGACAGTCATGTGTCTGTTGTCAAACAATGCCACGCCCCCCCTTGGCATCCATATTGGATGTAGTGTCATGTGACAGTCATGTGACTGATGTCATACCCCCCTGGCGACCATATTGGCCCCCAAACCCACATGTGTGTTTTGTGGATAATGGGGGATCAGATAAACTTTGTAAGAGTTGTATATGTTTAGTGGTAAATGGGTGTAAATATAAAGTGTGCTGCTAGCCCAGAGGAAAGAAAATGTTAAAATGAGAGCTCCTCTCTTTCTCAGTTGTTTCTCCTAGACAATAATGAGATCACAGTGATATAAAAATGAGATTATTGCTTTTGTCTCCCTCTTCTCAGGTTTGTCTCTGGAGCAAAAGAGTTAAGTTATCTCAGTGTAGACTCCCTTTAATATACAAATGAGATCTCATCAATATTTTAAATAATGCTCAGTGTTGTCTAATTTATACATCTCATATTTTACTCAGGCTGATCCACCAGAGAGCTCTCTCTGTAAACTCATGCAATTCTCATTTCAGATCATTTTGGTAAATCTCAGATTAGGCTCCATCAGTCAAAAGAGATCTCTTCACAAGCTTGAACCGTTCTCATTCTAGTCATCTCAGTTTAGTCCTTTTTTTGATTTACAAAAGAGATCTCAGCAAAGGCTTATACAATACTCAGACTTGCTCAATTTATACTGTATATCTCATATTTTACTCAGGCTTATCCATCAGAGAGCTCTCTAAGTGAACTAATGTAATGCTCATCCAGAACTATTTGTTTTATAAATTAGTCTGATCTGTAAGAGCGCTAGCTGTTGTACAACAATTCTCAAATGATTTTCATTGGCTTATTTGTTTTAATTGCACATATTTTCAAGTTCACATTTGCAAGCAGTAGGCCTAACCATGTGATGTGACCACCACACATGACGATGCTCTGATAGACCTCTGAAGTTTGCCTACAAAAAAGCTACCATCTATGCCCATACAAGGAGATCACCTGTTAAATTCTCACGCGGGGAGGCGGCGAAATCGGAGGCATGAGCGTTTTCCTCAACACACTTTTGTCTTCAACCTTGGTAGATATTATAATCAATGGTGCGTGAAGGCGGCAAATTTGATTTTTTGCTACCCCAGAGCTAACTTTTTTACTTGTTAGCAAGTTAGAGAAATCAAGTTAGACTCCAGAAGTCTATGATGGTCGGACGTGACAAACTTCAGCGTGCAGAAGACTCCTACCAGAAAATGCAGTCTAGATTTGGCCCAGTGAAACCAAATTGAAACGGTGTGTGGGTATGAAGGATTGTGCAGAACTTGCCACCACGAAAACTCAGAGAAGGTACATTAACATTTTGGTAATTTGCTAACGTTCTTGCATATTTTTTAGATTCAATATATCATTGAACAACCTGACGAAGCAGCACAGAAAGTTAGATAGCTAGTTAATGTTAGCTACTTGTAAGTTACATCACTGGCTGTGCGCTTGTATATAAAGCTAGCGTTAGACAATTTAACGTTGCTAGCTTACTTTTGCCTTATACAGCTTTAGTCTGTATGTTTTGAATGGTGTTAAACCATGCTGTAGCTAAAATGCACGGAATTTTAAAATGTCTTTGGGATGTCAGTCAAGATGACGAAGCTAACTTTATTGCCACTGGTTAAAACTGGTTCCAGCTCAATGCCGCTGAAAAGAGGCCGGCAGCTCTGGAAGACTACGCTAGACCATCAGATCAAATTGCTGAACAAACAGCGTACCAAAATGGTAACTATATTTTTCCCCACAATATGTTCTCACTTTTGTTTAACCTGCTATAAATTACAGCATATTGTAACAGGAGGAAAGGGCATTCTTGTAACCCAGGTAAACTAGGAAGTAAGCGTTGCTGCGGTCGAGGGATCGTGAAATAGGCAAGTCAGCATCTGCAGTCATGAATAACTTACCAGTCAACATTTCTTTTGCAATTAGTAGAATCTGTAGCATGCAAATCAAACCAGCTATTAGCCTAATATAAAACCATGATATATCTAGGTATGGTGAAGGGTATGTGATGTGGGGTTATCTATCTATCTTTTAATTACAAAGGCCAAGGGAACTTTATCAGGATGCATAGTATCCTGAGTCCATTCAATAACTGGCCTTTAAAAATAAAAATCTGCCTGCCTCTATGGGATTTTAACATAGGGGGTTCCTTACTTATGCCCCCTGTATTTTAAGGAATAACATTTATTAATTTAGGATACCTGGTTCATTCACAAAGAATATTGGTGTGTTTAAAGGTTGGATTTTTTCCTCATTTTTTAATTGAGGCATTAAGATAAATTTCTAACAGATGATTTATTGTATTCCTCTGGTTGTCATAACTTATGCACAGTTGATGGTTTTATAAAGACACCCCTACACCAATAAATAGTTCATGTAGACTGTCACACAATGGTAAGTGGAACATTGGCCACAGCTTGTAACAACTTTTTTTACCATTCTTTGCGTAGGGATGTGTACACAAGGATGTGTAACCTTGTGTAACTTGGGAATTACAACAGAAAGGAACACGTTTCAGCTAATCAAAATCAATGACTGAAAGTGTCAGTTTCAGACCTATTATTATGACCGCCGCGCAGCGAAGCGGCGGTCATATAGGTTTAGTCAGATTTTTTTTTTTTTTTTCTGCATGTCCAAATTTCCGTCAATGATTCCCGGGACACTGAAAGACCGGGGTAGACAAAACTTGGTGGGCATGTAACCCCATATGGATAGCATGGAACCATCGTTTTTTCGTTTTGATCTGTAGCCCCCACGCTGGACTGCACCCCCCGAAAGGAGGGTAGGGCAGACACAGTTTTCTGTGAATATCTCGAGAACCGTAAGCTTTAGGAGGACCACCTTTTTTTTGTATGTTGATCTCAAGGGGCCATGTCAACCCATTCCATAACCACTAATTTCATGTATAGCGCCACCTAGTTAAACACAAAAAAGTAAAAATGAGGTGTTGTAATTGTAGGTATCTGTGACCTAACATAGTCAAAACTGCACGAAATTGGAAGTGTAGGATCATTTTGACACCTTCTGAATGCACGCCAAGTTTCGTGGAATTTTGTTCATGGGGGGCCACACAATAAATTAATTTATTTTACTATACACCAACTGGCCTGTAGGTGGCCGGAGACAGTTTTCTGTGAATATCTCGAGAACCATAGGGCCTAGGGGGTCCACCTTTTTTTGTATGTTGGTCTTAAGGGGCATGTCAACCCATCCCATTACCACTTATTTCATGTATAAGCCCACCTAGTTAAAAATTAAAAAAAGAAAAAAATTAGGTGTTTTCATCTCAATATCTCTGGCTGACAAGGTCAAAACTGCACGAAATTAAAAGTGTAGGATCATTATGACACCCTCTGAATGCATGCCAAGTTTTGTGTACTTTCGTTCATGGGGGGCCTTACAATAAAATAATTTATGTGTACATTTAGTGGCATTACACCAACAAGGATTCCCGGGACACTGAAAGACCGGGGTACACAAAACTTGGTGGGCATGTACCCCCACATGGATAGCATGGAACCGTCATTTTTCGTTTTCATCTGCAGCCCCCCCGCTGGACTGGACCCCCGAAAGGAGGGTAGGGCAGACACAGTTCTCTGTGAATCTTTTTTATGGTATGTTGGTCTCAAGGGCCCACATCAACCTGGCTCATAATCACTCATTTGTGATTTGCCCCCGGTAAAAAATGAAAATCAGTAGGATTAAAAGAAAGCCAAAATAAATATTCATCATCATCATCATGGCTGCATTTTCAGTATTGGTCGTTTATCGTTTGTCCACTAGATGGCGCATCGTTGCAGTGAGGCGTAATTTTTGTTGGAAGTTAAAAGTGGGTTGGAAAAAAACAATGGGCGCTTCATACAAGGACTGTAATTTACGCGGCGAACATCTAATAAGGATAGGGCGATGTTCACATGAAGTGTAATTCCCATTTCTTCTTGAAGCGAAATAAATCTCAGGATGTTTATCGGACATGCTTGGTTTTACTGCAGGTATACGTTAATCTTGTAATATCAATAAGGACCTAGGTAATGTTACCGTTAGCGTTGGTTGAGTGATGGAGGCATTTGATTTATTGCATTTGTAGAAAACTATAAATGCGGTTATACCAAGCAAATGTATAGCAGCACTGTTTGTATCTTTCGACTGTCATTTATTGCACGTGCTACAAAATCATTCTGTGCAATGGAAGATTTACCAACGTTACACCGGGATTTACCAACGTTACACCGGTCTGATACAGTTTTGCCTATACATGCGTGAGACTGAGACGCCTGTTTATTTTGTTTTAAGTGCGTGCAGGGTGTGAGAGGGGAATCGATGTGCTTTGATTACAGCTTGGTAGTTGTAGTCTGTGAAATTAAAAAGCACGTGTGTGTGAAGTATCCAAACAATGACACCTTCATTTCATTATGGCTGCTTTAGCAAAACACCTTAAGCTACTGTGTAGTGGGTCCCATTTAGAAGTGGCTACTTCATTCGCGCTTTCCTTGACTCATGGAGCTGCGTGAATGTTATTACAACTTTTCGCCACGATATGACAGTTAAAGTCCGCTTGATACTGTAAGGCGTAAGCCATTGGTTTCCAAAGGAGATTTTATTTGTGTCGCCAGCATAGCCTATTGACAATTTATGTTGTCATTAGGCCTACCTTATAATCCTACCTGTAGCTTAGGGAAGCTAACAACTTTGTATTAGGATCTAGTTTGTTAGTTACCGTTTTGTCATAACTCCCTGATGCATTTTTGCATTTAGAATAGCCAGAGCGTGTATATCTCAATCGGAAAATTAAACAATATCGGGTGCCTATGGACTAGGCTGGGTGAACCCAGCCTGATCTGCCCGCTATTTATTTTTGATTTCTTAAAAGATT
Organism: Alosa alosa; assembly: GCF_017589495.1. Classification (NCBI taxonomy): domain Eukaryota; kingdom Metazoa; phylum Chordata; class Actinopteri; order Clupeiformes; family Clupeidae; genus Alosa; species Alosa alosa. Next base: position 1,232,526 of record NC_063209.1, read on the forward strand.
GAGCTTGGTCTGATGAAAGCCAGACTAGCCATGGACCTCAGTTAAACAATGCAAGGGAACATGAATCAGCCTATATTTGCACTAACAATAACGGACAAAGCTCTTCAACTTTGGCCCGTTAAAATGTATGAACAGTCTAGCGGCGCATTTCATCAAGGCCCATTTGAACATGTCAGTTATTTGCACCACTGGTTAGATGTAAAACAGCATTTCGTTTCAGACTAGGCTACTGTTACTTAATTTGTGCATTAACAATAACGTTTCAGACTACTGTTACTTAATTTGTGCATTGACAATAAAGTATTACATGAACTAAAGATGACTAAAATCTTATGTAGAAGAAGAAACATTCACAAAAAATCCATCCATCCAAAATGACCTTTGTTTTGATAGCTGTTGAAAACGGCATGGAACTGACAGAGATGGTTTTGTTTATAAATACATAAAAAATAAATAAATAACATTATGCTGATACCTTTTGCTTTTCCCAAATACAATGTAGCCTACAGGTGTAAGTGACCTTTCATCAATCCAGTTGCAATGGATGAACTGTGATGAACTGCCCTACTTGTGATTGTTTAGAGATTTTAAAGGTTTTATAACAATTCTACATCTTCTTTGGCTATTCTACAATCTATTCACCTTTTCAGCACCAGTAGGGTACTTTCTGTGCAGCCGCACACACACACTCAGGCATGCCAGATAAGCATACACAAAAGTTTCAAGAGTGGGGGATGGAGAAAAATATGGAGACAAATTGAAGTGTGATTTATTTTCGCGGAAGGGATGTACAGGACTGAGCGGCGGTCATATTTTGTACCGCTATGCGGTACATCTAGTTACCACACTGATAGATTGGTTTTGCTTTTTATTTGCAGCCTACGTTATGCACTGTGGAACGCTCTGCGGATGGACAGCTGTGGAATCCGCAAAGGTCAAGAAGGCTTTTGTTACGAGGGCTGGAGGTTCCAAAACATCCATGAAGCTGGGGTAATTTTCTCTTATTTTAAATTATTTCCAATTGTGGTGAGCATTATTGGTGGGCTTTTTATAAAGGGTAGGCCTCTATTGCACTAAAATTATTCAACCTTTATACAGTTAACATCAAACTGTGTAGCTACGAAAGCTACAAAATCACATTGTCATAGAAATGATAGAGGCGAAATTTCCACTAGGTTTTATGAAGATATTTTACAGATGGGCTGAACATACATCAAAAGTAAAAAAAAATGACATGGCCAAAATGATTAACTCACCAACAATATTTGTTGTATGGTGTATACCAGGGATCACCAAATGGTGGACCGCGATCCGAGTCCGGACCGTGACGTGATCCTATCCGGACCCAGACCATAATAGCCTAATTTAGATTTTCACGTAAGATTTCAAAGCTGCGCTAAATGTTTCGTTGGTTAGGATAACAGCATTTACTTCAGGAGCTTCAGGAACCATCATTTCGCTTGCTGCTACTCAGCCAGTGAAATCTGTGAATTCTGATAAAGTCGAGTCAGTGAGTAAAGTAGCCTACTATGGGGAAGAGACTGATAGCCTGAAACGAGCGAGGAGAGGAGACGGGACGAGAAACAATCAGATGGATATCTAAGTTAACGATAAGTAAGTTATTTTCAAATCATCGATTGCTCAAAGAGGAGGAAGCTAGACAGGGAGAACAGAGCTTTATATAACGATACGGGGGCAATACCACGCAAAACTGTCACGTCCGTAACGCCAACTAGGCTAAATATGGATGTGACAGTTTTGCACAGAATTGCCCTGGACCTCTTCTATTCTGAGACAGGCGATTTTTTAAAAGCGCCAATTTGAAGCACCTCTACTAGACAAAGCATATTGAGCAAGCATAGGGTAGGCTAGGCCCATTCAACAGTGAACTGAGACCACAGAATATTTTACGATTTAAGAAGGCAATATGATTGATCCACCACAATCTAGTTAAGCCGACATGCATTCACTGCCCAACAACGTGATGTTCCTGGGTTTCCAGGATTTCGGGTCAACATAAAAAAAAACTAAAAAAATTAAATTAAACTTGCTGATTAATGGGTTCAAGGAACCAGCCTTGTCTCAGCTCAGATTTTATTTTAAGTTCACGTTAAGATCTTTAAAATAGCCAAGGCTACTCAGTTTTTCTCCCCAATCACTCTTATCTTGCCTTATTTCTCCTCATTTTGAATGTTGCCTTTTAGGCTACTTATTTTATTTCACATTAAACATTAGGCCTAGGCCTACAATCTTCTTGAATTTCCCCTTGGGGATCAATAAAGTATCTATCTATCTATCTATCTATCTATCTATCTATCTATCTATCTATCTACAACTAGGCTCCATCCATCCATCCTAATATTATATATACACAGTGGCTATTCTAGACATTTTTAACAAGGGTGGCACTAGTGAGGCACTGATTCAAGGGTGGCATGAGGCAAAACATCCAGATAAACAGAAACAGGCTCAAGATGTGAAATTAGCACAAATACATTAGGGAAACCAGATGCAAACACCATACTCATAAATTGAAGGACAAAAAAACACAAATACCTTACTCTCACATAAAATGTCTTTGTACTTGAATAAAATTTAATACAAACATATTAAAGTTAATTATCTAAGTTGTCTGTCACTGGGAAATGCTGTTCTAAAAAAAATTCCATCATGGGGACATTAAAATATAATCAATTTTATTATATTACTGTAAATGAAGATATACAAAATATACTCATCCAAGACATTTCCCCCACTCTATGGCCATCTATTTTTGTAGCTGTTACAATAATTTGACCTGCTTTTTTGTCTATTTGTTTATTTTCTCAAGAAACTTGAGGTTGGTATGAAGGAGTGTATTGTGTATGTGAGCAATTTCATCTTCCTGAATCTCAATATTATGATCACAACAAGTCTGGGCAAATTATTAATTAAATTTTCACGTGGGGTAACTTGTTGCAGGGCAACCATAACCGGTTCCATGTCTTCCAATTAGATGATTAATCATCAGTTTCTTGAGAACTTTAAAGTTCTCAAGAAACTTGAGGTTGGTATGAAGGAGTGTATTGTGGATGTGTGCAAACATTGTGCACGTTGCACATGGTGCAACTTCTTGCAGGGCAACCACATAACCGGTTCCATGTGTTTGAATTGGATGACTTCCATGTGTTTGAATTGGATGACTTCCATGTGTTTGAATTGGATGACTAAAGTTCTCAAGAAACTTATCTCCCTGAATCTCAATATTCTGATCACAACAACTCTGGGCAAATTACAAGTCAGCACCAGTGCTGCATTCATTGTTTTGCACTTTTATAATCACATCACCAAAAGTAGGTTATTGGTTTTACCAAAATAATTTGCCACTATTTTTAAACTACAAACCTATAAAGTATTTTGATACAAAATATGATGCCATTTTTTTCCAACTAAATAAAATAAAAATGACCACATACTATTTTGTATTTTACATACATGTATCAGACATACTGCCTATCCCTGGCTGTTGGCTGCAGCAACTCAAGCTAGGTAGTACTGATTGTTTTGTGTTTGTTTTGTGTTTATGTTAGTTTTGATCCAATTTGACAGCTTTGCTATGTTGCCCACCCAAAATTTCTACCAGCCCACCCAAATATAGTAGCCTAGCCTAGGTTAGAACCAGCCCTGCCCTGCATGGAGACATATTTTTACGATAATAATGGAGAAAATGTTAGCAAAACTTTAGGTTTTGTTAGCGGAATCTCCCATTCCCTCATTCATCTATTTTTGCAACAGCCCACATTCTGCCTTCAATCCAGCGAGACAAGTGAAATAATTATTATTATTTTTTTTAAAGCTGTCATCGTCATAGGCACGATATTTTTAGGCTACCTCTGTTAAGCCTACACAAAGTTAGCGTATTAAGGAGTATTTCCTGATCGGGAACCTTTAGTTCCGCCCAGTTCAATTGTGCGCGAGGGCCAATAAAGGCAAGTGTGTTTGCCACTTACATTTCTTCGTCTGACACTTCACACTGCTGCAAGTGCATCAAGAAAGGTCCGCCTTACACCATGTTAATGGCCAATCGTAGACTAGGATTTGGGTTGGCACCTGGGGTGGCCAATCGAATCTCAAGGGTGGCCTGTGCCTTTTTAATTTTTTTTTTTTTAAACGAAGGTTTTCAATTTTAATTATACTAGCCTGCAAGCAAGTTGAAATGGGGGAAAAACTAGCCTGGCGGGCCATCCTATATCATTGAAAAGTATAGTCTGGAATCAAGCCATTCACCTCGCTTAATCCAAGGGGCGGGCAGAGAATTGTCTTTCAAACTGCCTAGGCATGCAATAGGCCAGCCTTCGACCATATCCGTATCCGGTCGGCAAAGCGGCAAATACATCCTTCTTGAAAGGAATGACTTAAGTGCATTGTGTTGCTCAACTTTCAAAGAAAAAAGCACAAGTCCAACTCCTCCAAAGTTGACGCCAACGCCGATTCAAACAACTGCTCTTCGTTTGCCATAGCCACCTTCCTTGTTGTTCACTGTCGCAGGACTGTCGCCATCCTGTTAAGCCGCCTTAAGACTCTCTAACAAAATAGAAGCTGTGATTGGATGGCGTCCATGGCGTCAGCCAATAGAAATCCCTATGGTTTGATACTAGGCGGTACAGGCTGAGCAAATTAATTTGCCGCCGCTAGGGTGCGTCTAGATTTCTAAACTAGGAAAAACAACAACAATGTGAAAATTCAACAGGGGTTGATTAACGCCAGAGATCGTCTAATTTAGTGTTGCACGGTGCACCGATACTACAAAAGTGTTGCAATAGCTATTAGCAGTTGTCACAATACCTAATTGTATTAGGATCAATACTTTTAAGAATGACCGTGTTCTTGTTTGTGTGCACAAGGCATGCTTCTAGTGCCTCCTCCCCAAGCCTGTGGCTGTGCGTCTTTTCTCACACACATATGCGCAGCTGTCGTGCCATAAACAGCGAGACATGGCTGCTAGTTTAGCTTAAGTGATTCTGTGGTAACACATAATAATAGGCTAATATCAAGTTGATTTGCTCACTTGCACCTCTCATAACCTACCTAGGCTATGAGATGTACGTAGGTCTACTATTGGGTTTAATGTCATTTAGAAATAGGCAGCGCAACCTTTGCAAACTTTTACATCTGGAGAGAGCTCCTTGCTAACTAATTCTGCTAGCTCAGGTCATGTATGTCATTCGTAATTAGTGCTAAAATCATTATTGAACATGATCCCTTCTATGAACTTGATAGTTTTTTTTATTTACATTTATTATATCTAATGACAGACAACAATGAATTGCATCCACATATCCTTATGCATTATGTGCAACTATTATTCACTAGCCTAAAACCGTGAGACTGAAGGCTACAGTAATTACTCACGTATTTCTTAAAGTGACAAACACTCAATTACACCTAGGCCTACACACCACATTAAAATTTGCCTAGGTGTAATAGTTTAAAAATAAATATTAAGTATTCAAATGACTAAATATGTTTAGCAATTAAGCAGATTAATAGTAATTATGCAGATTAAAAAATACTATACATTAACTGTACACTTTATATGAATTCGAAGGTATATGAAATAGAAACATATGAAATAAGCCATAATTTTCCGTGTGTGTGGAAAGAGTCAAGCAGAATCTAGGATGCCCACTGGTGTGAATGATAACACTATATTCAATATTACTGATGATGTCAAGGTGGTCTGGGCCCCAAATCAAATACATTTTTTTTTAAGAATTATCGAAATCGCAATTCTTGATGTGGTATCGGTATCGAAACAATAATTTTGGTATCATTAGCAACTACACTAGTCTAATTTCTTAGGATATCGCAAAACAATACTTTGGGTTTTACTTTTTTGGCAGCAATGAATCAACATAATCAGTCGAAAAGGAGAGGACAGCACATCATGGGGAAGTGTTGTTTTAAATGTCATTATGGATTTGATCTGGTGTTTTACAACCGCATAATGAGTGTGATGTAGGTCTTAATTTTCATGTAAGTGGTCTTAAAAAAAGTCTTATTTGGGGTGGTCAAACCTGGGGAAACCCTGTAATGGAAAGAAGATACCGAAGGCTTTTTTTGCCATATTGAGTCAGCTTTACTTTCTTGTCCATAACTTGTCTAGGTTATGACACATTTTATTGTTCTTTGTCCTTTGGACAGTGCCTGGTGAGCTCGAACAACAAGGCTTTGAATCAGTTTACACCAGATTTGCCAGATTTTCAATGAGACTGTGTGACATGTTCCAGCAATACTCATCACTTAAACCTCACTGATCACAGGAGAAAGGTTCCTGTTGAAACCCACTATCAGAACTAAACAAGGCAACGCTGCATTTAGTTGTTATGCGTTCTGACTATAGAGCCAGCTCCCAGATGACAAAAAAAAATTGCCCAAATTACTTTTTTGACATCAGGACTCTGAACTAAACTATTTTCAGATGCCCATTTTTTTTTTTACACTGAATAGGCTTAGTCCAACCAAAACAAGGTTTTGCCTAGTGGTAAACTGGATAGGGGTTAATCCTAGTCTGACAATACAGTTTACTCACTAGATGAGGTGAGGGAATTCAACAAACTTGTTTAAGCTTGACAAATATATCAATACAATCTGTTTTTCAATTGGGCAACATATAGCAAATGTGAGTGGTAGCTATCACATCCCCCATTCTGTGTTTAAGTGATTAATAAGGTGTGTCTGATCTTTGTGCTGTATCAAAATTCCCACAGTTATGAAAGCAGACGGTCAAACAAATGTCTTACTTTGTATTTTTGAGTGGCTCACAAACTAACAATGTTCTATTTTCTGCTCTTCTCTCCCTCCTCCCTTTGGTTGGTTCCACCACCAGGATAAAAGACGAGATTGACCAGCCCACGCTTTCATCCACCATTGTACACAGTATGGCACGCTTTGGCACAAGTTCAGTTTGTTTATGTTATTGTTTATTAGTTCATTCCTCTATGTTGTATGATTTATAGATAGACTTAAATTGTCATTGTGCAGTTGGTCCGTTTAAATGCAATTTGCTTGTGCAGCTTTTAAAAATAATACTTACATACACACTCACACACACAAAAAAATAAAAAAAATAAGAATACACAATTTTTAAAAAAGAACATATCAAGGCATTAACATGCTTCCATTGATTGAAGTCCATTTTAAAAGTGCAACTGTGCAAGCTCCCATTGCTTAAAGTCCATTTTTAAAAGTACAACTGTTTTGCTTTGTTTTATAAAATAAAAGTTTGAAATGCTATGGAGTGCCCTATTTTTGACCCTCAAACTGATATCTCAATTGTAACTCCTAATTCTCAACAGTTTCTCATTGCAATGTCTCCTCATTTGTTTCTATTATTTCTCCTAAGGAGAAACAAGTTGTAAATGAGACTACACTCAAACATATAAGAGATCTCCCGTATTTCTCCTGCTTCTCAAACTAATATCTCTTATGTGACTCCATCTGCTCTATTATTTCTCCTAAGGAGAAACAAGTTGTAAGTGAGACTACACTCAAACATATAAGAGATCTCCTGTACTTCTCCTGCTTCTCAAACTAATATCTCTTATGTGACTCCTACTTGTCTTATTGCTATGTGTCTCATCTTTTGCTTGTTTTATTTCTCAAAATTAGGAAAATAATTGTGACAAAAAGTAATACTTAAATGATCCTTAAAAGAGAATCACCATTTAGCCTCCTTAGCAACAGAAGGGATACAAATGAGAAGCAAAAGTTTCCTCTGGGAGCATAGCCGTTAACCTGTTTAGCATGTTGTTAGAGGTTCTGGTTGAAAAAATGTGTTAGCTATAAGTTACAAGTGCTAACCAGTAGGCCGGGCATGTCTCTGAGTGTGTTTGAGCCCCCTTTCATGTGGGGTGTCTGCCTACTACCTACGTACACTAGTGCTGATAACATTGTAAAAGATCTGTTTATGAGTAGTGACGTCTGTATGCAGACACCTGGTTATCTATAAACCCTTTTGTAGTGGGTGTGTTTTGCCCCGGCATGTCTCTAGGATTGAGATTATAAAAGCTGTGGGCAGTGGTGGAATGTAACGAAGTACAAATACTAAGTTACTGTACTTAAGTAAATTTTCCACGTATTTGTACTTTACTTAAGTAAAATTTATAGTGCATACTTTTGACTTTTACTTCGTTACATTTTACAGTAATTATCTGTACTTTTACTCCGCTACATTTCTACAACACCATCGTTCCTTTTTCACGATACATTTTATGATCAGTTTTTTTTTTTCTCTCTGACAAACACGTTTGTTTTACCGGGGTTGCTACCAAAGATTCTGGAGCTTTCGTGCATTCTTAGAAACATAAGCTTAGTCTAGACCAGGCAAAGCGTGAGTTTGTAGCCATCTGCATTCGGTAGGCTATATTCACCAGACCCATGGCTACACTGTACATGCAACTGTGTTCTGTGCCTTTCTCTGTCTGTTATCTGCAGCGTTAGGGCCTCCTCTCCGATGAGATTGCTATCCATGGATCAGCGAAGTTACAGGCTATGCCCATGCTTCTGTCACACGCCTGATCATTTGCGGCACAAAATGAATGGTAGACTATTAATGAACCGGTGGCGGAAAAAAACGTAACATTTTCCAGATTAGGAAATATTCCTTAATTGTGTGTGATTAAATAAAGATGCATAGCCTAAAATTGGGGGGTAGTAACGTGAGCGCTCATTCAATGTATATGCGTCTGCGCAAGTGAAACTGAACTTAATCATAAAGACACCTTTCTCAGCAACTTTTCTGTTCAATCAGCATAATTGGCATTACGAGCCACCCGACGTTTCCCTTGTCTACCCCGTTAAACTTCAGGCTCTCGTGTTTTGCTGAATGATATTACTCAGCAGATCACCCTAGTAGATAACCAGAATTACAGTCTCTAGAATTGTAGGTCAGAATGTAAACTGGGCCACAGATGGTAAGCACAATTGCATTAACTTAAAACTATCTAGTCGAATATAACCTAAAACTAGCTTAATTAAAATGTCACAGCCCATACTGATTTTTCCTTTTAGAATATAGATATTAAGAGAATAAATCATTATGCAAATACTTTTACTTTTAATACTTAAAGTACATTTAAAAGCAGGTACTTTTTACTTTTACTTAAGTAGGGTTGTCATTGTGGTACTTTTACTAAAGTAAATATTTCTCTGTGTATTTGTACTTTTACTTAAGTACTGAGGTTCAGTACTTCCTCCACCACAGCCTGTGGGTGATGTATAGCTATCATTGTTAGCAGTGATTTTGAACAGAACTTACCATGGCTGACATGATTGAATCGGCAAAATCAAAGAGACGGATTACACTCACGCCTGTTAGCGCTAAGCTATCGAATCCTGAAATGACTTATGCACCAAAGGAAGGAGGAGACCTGAAACTTTTGTTAATTTTCTGAGTAAACCTAATGATGGCGTGGAATACCAATGGTTGTTGAACGATGGGCGCATAGGAGGCTATGTTTTTGACAAGGAATATCGCAGTGTGAAGCTATACGCTTTGACATCTCCGGATTTGGCGTTTTCAGACGACATGGCGCACATTTCATTTTGTGATGCAGATTGGGTGATCTTTAGGGACTCTTGGAAGGATATTGTACAGCCTGCTATGGACAGTCGCTACACAGCATCATGGAATAGTCCAGCCTATATCAAGTCATATGATAGGGGTCTCAAACAATACACTCAGAGACATATCCTGACCCAACACCTCCTCTACAAAGTGAGGGGGTTCATAGACCCCCAATACATACATATATAATTAAAAAAATCTGACTAAACCTATATGACCGCCGCTTCTTTTTCGCATGCCCAAATTTCCGTCAATGAGTCCCGGGACACTGAAAGACCGGGGTACACGAAACTTGGTGGGCATGTAACCCCACATGGATAGCATGGAACCATCGTTTTTCGTTTTGATCTGTAACCCCCCCGCTTGACTGGACCACCCGAAAGGAGGGTAGGGCAGACACAGTTTTCTGTGAATATCTCGAAAACCGTGGGGTTTAGGAGGACCATTTTTTTTTTGTATGTTGATCTCAAGGGGCCATGTCAACCCATTCCATAACCACTCATTTCATGTATAGCGCCACCTAGTTAAACACAAAAAAGGAAAAATGAGGTGTTGTAATTGAAGGTATCTGTGACCTAACATAGTCAAAACTGCACGAAATTGGAAGTGTATGATCATTATGACACCCTCTGTATGCACGCCAAGTTTTGTGGAATTCCGTTCATGGGGGGCCACACAATAAATTAATTTATGTTACTATACACCAACTGGCCTGTAGGTGGCCGGAGACAGTTTTCTGTGAATATCTCGAGAACCGTAGGGCCTAGGAGGTCCATCTTTTTTTATGTATGTTGCTCTTAAGGGGGCATGTCAACCCATCCCATTACCACTTATTTCATGTATAGCGCCACCTAGTTAAAAATTAAAAAGCAAAAAATGTGGTGTTTTCATCACAATATCTCTTGCTGACAAGGTCAAAACTGCACGAAATTAAAAGTGTAGGATCATTATGACACCCTCCGAATGCATGCCAAGTTTTGAGTACTTTCGTTCATGGGGGGCCTTACAATAAAATAATTTATGTGTACATTTAGTGACATACACCAACAAGGATTCCCGGGACACTGAAAGACCGGGGTACACGAAACTTGGTGGGCATGTACCCCCACATGGATAGCATGAAACCGTCATTTTTCGTTTTGATCTGTAGCCCCCCCGCTGGACTGGACCCCGAAGAAAGGAGGGTAGGGCAGACACAATTCTCTGTGAATATCTTGAGAACTGTAGGGCCTAGGATGACCATTTTTTTCCGTATGTTTGCCTCCAGGGGTCATGTTAACCCATTTCATGTGCACACATGTGCACAAACAGACACACACACACACACACACATACATTCACAGTAATCATACATATGACACATACTCACACAGTAGACATATGTACGCTTGCATGCACAGGCACATACGCAGGCACAGGCACATACGCAACACAAGCACGCACGCACACACACACACACACACACACACTCACTCACACACACACACACACACACACTCACTCACACACACACACACACACACACACACACATAACATAAACATAACACAAACAATCAAGAATTTCTCAGAATTATAAACAGGCAAGATGGAGGTGGGGTTGTATAAAATGAATTTTACATGTGTAATCTATGAACTAATCATGTTTTGGTACTTGTTGTCTAGCAGATACCAGTGAGAATTGAGTGTGGATAATGCAATTTAGTGAGACAGTTAGAATCATATAGGCCTTTCAGCGTGATTTCTTTTTGTGGAAAAAATGTGCTGGACTGGGCGGCGGTCATATTTTGTACCGCTCTGCGGTACATCTAGTTAACCACTGTGTTTGTAATCAGTTAAGCAGTACGTCTCCGGCTAGCCTGTTGTTTGATGAGCCACATGTAAGGGGCTTCAAACAATAAACTCAGAGACATGTCTGGGCACAACACCCCGCCTCTACAAAGTGTGGGGGCTTTTAGACCCCAATACATACATACATAATTAACCACTGTGTTTGTAATCAGTTAAACAGTATGCCTCCGGCTAGCCAACTATATGATAAGACACATGAAAGGGGCTTCAAACATCACACACAGTGACATGCCCGGGCCCAACACCTCCTCCAGGCATAGACCCATTTGGTCACACACACTAACACACCCACCCCACGATTCTAGTTATAAAATTACAGTACATGGGATTTGGCTGACACCTTTTTAACCAAAGCGCCTAGCAAAATGGTAACCAATTTAAACTTTTTATTTTATAAAAAATATTTTTTAGTCCATATCTCTCAACATCTCTAGGACTTATCAAAAAATAAAAGTAAACTTCATACTACTCTCAGCCATTAATATAGTTGCTAGGAGTGGGGGTCAAACCCACGAGGACACAAACATCCATTTGATCTTAAGTCCAACGCCTTAACCACTCGGCCATCCTAGCAGCACACTTTGTATTTAGCCCCATTTACCACTAAACATATACAACTCTTACAAAGTTTATCTGATCCCCCACTATCCACAAAACACACATGTGGGTTTGGGGGCCAATATGGCCGCCCAGGGGTATGACATCAGTCACATGACTGTCACATGACACTACATCCAATATGGATGCCAAGGGGGGGCGTGGCATTGTTTGACAACAGACACATGACTGTCACATGACTTTACATCCAATATGGCTGCCCAGGGGTTTGACACCAGTCACATGACTGTCACATGACTCACAAAACAATAACAATAACAAACAACACGTGGTGACAACCACATGGCTAATTTGCATAAAAATAGGTGTGGTTATGATGTGATTTATGACGTTTCAGGGGGCGGGGCTTATTTTTGACAGATAGTTCATGATAAGGACTACTTTTAGAAGTGGGGTTTGTTTGTTTGTAGTGGACACCTTCTGCTAACCAGTGCCTAACTCTTTTCTGTGAGGATGGGCACTGGTTTTCAGCGGCCCTCACAACCCCACACCACCACCCCACCCCTTCGTGTGAGGATGGACACTGGTTTTCAGCGGCCCTCACAACCCCCCCACACCACCACCCCACCCCTTTCAAGTGTGCATATTGTATATAGTTCTCTGCAAACCTACGGTGGCATCATTCCTTCAGTGTGCATATTGTATATAGTTGTCTGCAAACCTATGGTGGCATCATGCCTTCAGTGTGTCTTAAACAACCACACATAAAATGTATTATATTATATTGATATTTTATTGTATTTCTCTAAATGCATACTTGACTGTAGATAGATTTATGAGTAAAGTTACCAACACAGGAAATGTTCTATTTTGTCAGAATGCACCAGAATGCTTTGTTTGTATGTGAAAATCACAAACCCCACCCCCCTAAAATTAAATGAAATCATATTGGACATATTGTGACTCTCTAACTCTTATCTTATGTAGCTGTAGAAGCAAGTCTCTCTGATGTTTATGTTTCTGTTTCTGCTCTACAATGGGACTGTTACCACACTGCACATAACTGTACTGTACATATCTGTCCATATGGTTCATACCATATTTATTCAGCTTTTATTATAATATATTCTGTTCACCGTTTATACGGTGACGATGAAAAGAGAAGACGCAGAAGTGGCGTCTCGTCTTCATTTTTTTATTCGCGTTTAGACGAGCATTCTCAGGGGGAAATCTTTGTTTATATGAAGACGCAAGAGTATGTGATATTCGATTGGATATGCATTCCAGACCGCTGGGTGGTGGTGTGATAGAACCCCGGTACGTCACGCGCAGACATTCTAATTTGACAGTTTAGCCAGAGAGGTAATCAAGAATCTTTGGTTTAGCCGTTAAGACAGAAACGCAACCCGGGTCGTCTTCAAAACTCTACACTCTGGAAGGAGTCTTCAGATTTGTGCGTCTTCAAGCCCCGGGGTCGCCGTGTAAACGAAAGGCACTTATGATAAAATATTTTGTCGTCTTCCAGTGGCGTCGTTAGACCTGGGCATTCGGGGCTATAGCCCGGGATCCTCTGGGGATAGCCCCGGATCTATGGGCCGTCAACAACAAAAACTCTAATCGTGAATTAAATAAATAGCCCCGTAGAAGAGACTTTTGTGTTTTGTGTCCATTGTGTGCATTAACGGCAGCGCAAGAAAATCTGACGTGATCTGGGCAGGTTTAGAATCATTTGTTGCAAAATGTTGCAATTTCAATTATCCTCTACGCTTATTACGCATTGCTGTTTCGCGTGCTTCTACTAACTAGCCTTAGCTTAAATAAGTGTACAGAAGGACAAATGGATTAGAAGTTTCTTTAGAGAAAAAAAGGGCAGAGCAGGGACAAGAAGTGGAAACTCACAGTGTGTCATCATCTCCCGCAACCCAGGAGGACATTTCGATCAGCTCAGTTTCAATATATCGTGATTTACTATTGAATCACATGCGCAGTAAATATGGTAAACCTGACCTCGTTTGAGGGGGCTTCCAAGCAATGCATTTTGGGCTTGATTTTGACAGAATGGAACTTTTTCTTTGGGCAAAAGTTTGTGATAGCTTACACAACCCAAATGCATTGCTTTCAAGGCACCCATAGCCCATTAATTGAAGGGGATGACGTCCAAATGTTTATCCCGAGACGAACGCTCACACCTGTGCACTTGACAGAGGTGCAAGACGATGTTTATTCTACAGGCTATTTTAATGTCATATTTTGGGTGTTGTGTGTGGTGCACTTTGGCAGAAGAGACGTTCTCTCGTCTTTAAACATCAAAATATTCAGAATGCCGTGACGTGAGTCATTACAATTGGCCTTCCTTTTCATTCTCAAAGTAGGTTAAAATTGCATGTTCATCAGCCCGATTTTCAAAATCTCTAGGGGGAGAAACCCCCGAACCCCCAGACAAAAAGGACTTTAACTTCTGTGCTCTAGCCCCGAATGTTTTAAATAGCTAGCGACGCCCCTGTCGTCTTCCTTCGCAATCGTTCTCGTATAAACGGCCCCTTAGTCCAATCGTTAACAGCTCCATCACAGCAAGTTATGGTCCATCCCCAAAGGGAAATGACAGTGTTCGTTGTGCAATTGAAGCAACTCTTTCACAACGATCCATAAAAATAGTTTTAAAAATAGTTTTCATTTATGACACGGATATCCATGGCTGAGACGTCTTTAATTATAAGTTCTCGTAACACGGGGTAAACTTAAATTTACGTGTCCATATATATTATACTTCTTTGGGACACCCGTGATCATAACTAAACTATTTATTTTGTAATAATAGTATTTCTAACGTGAATTTGGTCACATCACATAAAAGTGATGTTAATGTTCGCAAAATAGCTATTTTTCTTGTTTCCTTTGGAATATCCACGATCGCTTCCTACTTACTGTCCTGAGCGGCGAGATTTCACTATCTGTTACGTAACTTCCGTTCTTAGCTGTATAGAGTGTCCCAGTGATTTCCGTTTTACTTCCGCTACAAGGGACCCATGGAGGCAAATGGAAGTGGCGTCACTGGGACACTCTATAGAGTGGTGAAGTCCCGCCCCTTCTACTTCCGGTCCATGGGACCTATCTTTCAAAAAATTATGAACGGGAGTTAATGGAGAGATAACAATTATGTTTTGGTCCAATTATGTTTTTGGCTCAGTGGACTACATCTCTCGTCTCGAACGGCATGGAGGCAAACGGAAGGGGCGGGACTTCACCACTCTATCCCATCTAGCCACAACCGTCAGACGCAGGTGATCTCGAACAAGCCTATTCTCTGGTTTTGTGCTGAGCAGCCCAGCGGCAAGAACAACAAACTCCTCAAACAAGAACAACCTAGCGGCGAGCGGCTCGCATGCGCGTGCAATGTGACGTCCACTTTACTGGCATTCACATACGGAAGTCGGTGATGTAGCTGCTACTTTTACTGTCTAGAACAGCAATTTCTTGGTACCGCTAACGTTAAAGCGTAACATAGACCTACACGTTCAGTTCGTAATGGTAAGGTGTCTTGTTAAATAACTTATAAATTAACTTGTTTATCAAGTTCAGCCTTTTAAAGCACCTGGTTGGTCATAGTATAGCCTACCTTTTGGAGTAGAATGCATACGTTAACTAACTTTACCTCAGTACTGTAACGTTACGTTAAAGTTAGTCAAACAGATGATGAAGATAGCTTTATCTATTGGCCACCTTACACTAAACAACTTTGACAAGATTTGGGAAAGATTCTTGAAAGATTGTAATAATTTAAGTCAACCCTGTAAAGTAGAACTAACGTTAGCTAACATAACGTAATGTTAACTCAACGTTACATTCGACAAACCACGGGATAACCTGGCGTAGAAGCTATCTGTGTTGCTAGGGGTTGCCAGCTTCTACTAGTTCTAGTCATGTGAACTGTGAAGGTAACTTTCCACTTCAAGTAGAAAAAATGTGTGGAAAAGAGTCAAAAGAAGTGACAATTAATTTATTGTCTATATTGTCTATAACGTATTATAATTAGTTAACGTTGACAGTTTACACCTGATGTGTGTGAATGAAATGCCACCTAACTTAAGCCAAGGTGTGATGTCTAACGTTAGCATTATTAACGTTAACGTTCCATGCAGGCTACTGGTTTTAGAAAAACAAGTGCCACCATAAATCAACGAAAGAAAGGAGGTTCCAAACCGGACATTACGGAGGAGCAGAAACAAGAAATCCGAGAGGCTTTTGATCTGTTTGATACAGATGGTTCTGGGACTATTGATGTGAAGGAACTTAAGGTAAGGTAACAACTAGGCCTACCACAGATGGTTGTCAACAACAACGTTAGACTGCCTGCATTTATGAGAAAATGCAAACCAAAGATTCTTGATTACTGAGCCTCAGTACTTACTTCAACCCTCTCTGTGCAAATTGTTGGCTACATTTTTACCGCCTGCATAGGTAGGACAGGTGAATAGGGTAAATAAATTATCTCATGGCTATCACCACACAACTTCTGCAGTTACTATACTTAGTTGATCACAATTAACCTGGCGTCGCCCACCTATAGTCTCCTTTCAAATGAGATACTAGTCGTAGTCCATGAGCCACAGGGGGTTGTCACTACCACTTGGGGGGGCAAATTCTCACTATATTTTTCTGAAAGCTACATATCTCTGGAGTATAAAATGCTATGATAGCAAGTTGGATCTTGTAGCTTTGTGGCTGTACAGGCCTTCAAAGTTGATCTGATTTGAAAGGAAATTCCGCCTATTGGCTTTTTTTGTTAAAACATTCATAAGAGCCCAGAAAATAATCCAAATCATATTATTACTGATGCATATGTGGTGTTTGATGTTGGCATACATATTTTGACTCATTATGTGATTTTGCTCTTCATTTTGGTTGATAAAATTCAAAATTTATGTGCAAAAAAAAAAGCTAATTTGAGTTTTCAGAGCAACATGTTATGGCAATACCTGAATGCAGACCTTATTGATCAATACTATTCTACCTTCCTTACTTTCAATTGTGAGTTGAAATTAATGTTAAATGATGACATACATAGGTCTGCAGTACAAATGTTTTTTAAATTGTAGCTGAAACGAGTACAAACGATCTTTAATCTATTCATTGAATTCATCGTCAGAACAGGAGCACAGAGGATGCCATCTCTATGGCACTTCACTCTGCCCTGTCCCACCTTGACAATAGCAACACCTGTGTAAGAATGCTGTTCATTGACTTCAGCTCAGCGTTCAACACCATCATCCCCTCCAAACTGATCACCAAACTCAGTGAACTGGGCATCAATACCTCCCTCTGTAACTGGATTTTGGACTACTTGTATTGCATTCATTGTGTCTACACTTGAGATAAATAAGTTTGGTTTTTCTTTTATCACATACACATATATTGGTAGATGTTTTTTCTTTACCTTGACATGTTTCGACGTATACTTCCATCTTCATCAGAAGGTCACACGGTGGAGTAGTGTGACGCGTTTTTGATCAGCTGATGTTGTTACGGAGGTGTGATCCACCTGTCAGTTTTTTGACAGGTGGACCACAAAAAAACATCTACCAATATATGTGTGTGATAAAAGAAAAACCAAACTTATGGATTCCGGACTTCCTAACCAACAGACCTCAGTCTGTTAGGTTAGATAATCGCACCTCCTCAACCATCGAACACCAGTGTACCACAGGGATGTGTGCTGAGCCCTCTCCTCTACTCCCTATTCACCTACGACTGCACACCTGTACATAGCTCCAACGGCATTGTCAAGTTTGTAGATGACACTACGGTGATCAGCAATAACGATGAGACGGCCTACGGGGAGGAGGTCCAGCCCCTTACATCATCGTGGTGCACTGATAACAACCTGGCTCTTAACACCAAGAAGACCAAAGAGCTCATTGTGGACTTCAGGAAGTCTAAAGCTAGCACACACACACCTCATCAACAGGACTGAGGTGGAGCATGTCACCAGCTTCAAGTTTCTGGGTGTCCACATCTCTGAGGACCTCTCTTGGACCCTCAACACCTCTACCCTGATCAAAAAGGCTCACCACCGTCTCTTCTTTCTGAGGTCCATCTGTCTCCTCAGATCCTGGTGAACGTCTACCGCTGCAACATCGAGAGCATCCTCACCAACTGTGTCACAGTTTGGTATGGCAACTGCTCTGCCCATGACCGGAAAGCACTGCAGAGGGTGGTGAAAACTGCCCAACACATCACTGGTTCCTCACTCCCCTCCATCAAGGCCATCCAGGGCAAGCGATGCTTGCGTAAGGCGCGCATCATCAAAGACTGTTCTCACCCCAACCACCAGCAGGTTCAGAGGAAGCTTCTTTCCTGCGGCTGTCACCCTACTGAACTCTAGCTCTGCATCCCGGTGACATCCAACAAACTAAGCCCCCATCACCCCCTGCCCCGCCCCCGCCTGATGCCTCCTTGCCTGTGCCTGTTGAGGTGACCATGGCAACCTTGACAGGTACAACCAGGAGGCAGACATCCCCTAGCCCCCCCCCCCCAACTGCACTACCCTATCCCATCCATCTATCTATTTACAAATGTACATATTGTAATTACACTTATACTGTACATGGCCATATTCTACTGCTTTTCATCCTGCACATACACTTATTATTAATACTATTGTAATGTTACTGTTTCTGCACTACAATGGTACTGTTACCACACTGCACATAGTTGTACATACTGTACATATCTGTCTATATGGTTCATACTAAATATCCATATGTATTCAGTTTTTCTGTAATATATTCTGTTAATACACTGCATATATCTATATTGTTCTTACTACTACTATAATGGTACCGCCACTACATTGCACATACCTGTACTAGGGATCGACCTATATGGGTTTTTCAGGGCCGATACCGATATCAATTATTACCAAAACAGGAGGCCGATAACCGATATGTAAAACCGATATGTCAGTTGTCAAAAAGGGGGGTAGATAGTAAAGGCTATATGCTGCAAAAATTTAATTCAAAATCATTTAATTATGCAAACGTTTCTTTCTTCTTTTGATACACAATTGTCTATCAACTTGCATCACTTTGCAAGTGTAAATCCTGTGTATCATGTTAATCCAAGAGCTGAGTGATAGCAATTATTTTCATAGAGTAGGCCTGCACAATGAGCTATGTGCTTGTTAAGGGACCTGTCACAAAGAGGATGCTTTGACATCGTGTGTGAGTGCACGAGAGGGAGAGGAAGAGGTGCATGCGTGATGGCAAGTGTTACGGTTGAATAGTTTAACAAAACAGTTTTAAAATAGTTCTTAGGCTATTTAAGCATGCAATTTGTGTCCATGTGTAGGCTATAAGCTACACCTTTGAGAGCCTAAAAGGCACGTTAATAGCCAGCTCAGGACGCGATTTTGTTCAGGTCGGATTAAATTACGGTTGGCCCTGGGTGCATGTAGTCTTTTATGACAGTCCGTTTCAAAAGGAGCAATTAGACTTTTGACATTAAGCTATCGCATAATTTAGGACTTGTCTGTACTATGTCCGCCGAGGTGTCCCGTTATTCACAAATAACGAACGAGGCGGAGGCAGAGAACTCCCGACGCGCAGCACCCAAGTTTGTGGGATAACTAGAAAACAGCATCAGTAACGTGCATCAATCGAGAATTTGCTAAATGAAGGAAGTGGGTGCTTTACTTATTGATCCGGATCAAAGAGACAATAGCTTACAAAGTGGTGTTTTTGTAACTTCAGTGTAGACGATTGTGATTCACTGCAACTTCAGCAAAGTAGGCTACCTTCCTTACCTTCGAAAAATAGCTCCGTAGGCTACAGCTGAAGCCCAGTCTGCCTCAGTGAGAATCCTAAACTTTGTCTGTGTTCAGTCTTCGATCCTGATTGGCTGCATTCGTGCTAACTAACAAATCAGACGGTGTAGTGGGCGGGACAATGCTCTTGACCACAGAGTAGCAAATTCAGGGAGTGAGAGACGCTTTACAGACAAAGTAGCGCGTTTCATTCTTTATCCATTTCAATATCGGCTTATCGGTGGAAAAAATGACCGATACAAATTATTATAAAAATGCTAAATATCGGCCCTAATAATCGGCCAGGCCGATAATTGGTCGACCCCTAACCTGTACGTTGTTCATACATTGTTCATATTACAGTACATAGCCATATTTATTCTGCTCTTATAAGGTAACTGCTAATATACTGCACATATTTATATTTAATTTATGCTACTCTAAATCACCTTCTGCAAAACAACTTTATACTACTGTCTACACTGCACTATATTTCTTGTCCTGTCTATGCACCACCTGCCTATACTGTGTATATCACATTGCACTTTTCTGCTTTTTTGCACTTCTGGTTAGAAGCAAACTGCATTTCGTTGTCTCTGTACTTGTTCTCTGCACAATGACAATAAAGTTAAATCTAATCTAATTTAATCTAAAAAATGATCTGCCTCTGCTTTGCCTCTTTACGGATCATGCTATGAATAGCAGCAGCATTGTCTGCATAAGTTGAGACATTGTTATTGACCTTCTGGACCAGAGACATTCCATCAATGATTGTTGCAGTATTATATTCAAATGGAAGATTATCTGATGGTCATAGGGATGTCCCGATCCAGCTTTTTGCACTTCCGATCCGATACCGATATTGTAGCTTTTAGCATCGGCCGATACCGGCCGATCCAAGCATGTATTAAAGATTTAAAGATATTTACTTATTTTGTTGTTATACTCATGTTGAAAAGGGTTTTACCAAAGTCCTTTTAGGCAAGTCCCTCCACTCGGCGGCCATATACCAACGTTTTATGGATACTCATTGGGCACAGTCTTTGGGTCGAACTGCGCGTGCGCAAGGCTTCACGACACCAATCTTGCTCCAGCGGCGAGATCACAACACATGATTGGCACGATGTCTTCACAACACACCATATGATTGGCGCAATGTATTTACATGTCGACGTTTTGCCGAGGAAGGGGTGGGATATGTGTAGACAACGGCCATATTGGCGTGACAAACTAGCCCCATGCATTTCTATGGAGTATTTTTTGAGTGCTGTGTCTCCTCAATAGAAAGTCTCTGGTTTTACTCTTAAGAACAACTAGCCAACTTAATTAGGTTAGTTTGAATAATCCACAGTGGTTGGTAATGAGAAGCTGACCTGTTTATTCTTAACAGGGTTAAATAAACACAAAATTACAAATAGTCAATTAACCACACAAACTGAATTAGCATCAGTGCTCTGCTCTTGAACAACAAGAGTGTAAACCAAGGCTTAGTGCAAAAGCCATTAGTGCAAACAATATTATAAACTGTATAAAAAAAGCAAAACACACAGAAAAGCTGAGTAGAAAATAAATAGTCAATTAACATCAATTGGCATCAGTGCTCTGCTCGAGTGTAAACCAAGGCTTAAAAAAGCCATCAGTGTAAACAATATTGTAAACAATATAAAATTATATATAAAAGTAACACACACAAAACCTGAGTAGAAAATAGTCAAAGTACCACACACACACTGAATTGGCTATAACAACCCAAACAACTGTCACGCCTTCTACAGTATTGCTATCTCCTCCACACTTTACTGCTCCATCTCCATACTCCCTTCAATTTCTACTGTTTGCCCTGGCTGCAGTCTGAGCATGATGGGGAGATTCTTCTTCTATTCACAAAGGTGATCTTTTCAACATGCTCAGGTGTCAGCCTGCTCCTGTGCTCATCAATGATAAGTGAGACTGCGCTAAAAAGCCTCTCACTGTTGCGTTTTAAAAGCGAAACTGATGCCACAACTGGTCTGGGTTTGCTGAAGTAACCTAGGCTACAGGCTGCATTTATTACAGAAAATCAAGCAACATAGCACGTAGGCCTATCTACACTATTTAGAGGAGCTTAAGTTTACCGCGACAACAGCTGTCACTAATTCACATCATTATTAGGGCTGCCCGATGCACAGACTAAACGGTAAAAAAGTTATGATAGCCTACTGGAAGCTTCTACCCTTTTGGATGTGTAGAGTTGTTGGCCTAGGTGCACTTAGTTGTTAGCGATTGACCAGGTTGCTTTTTGAAATGAAATGCGTTTATTAGGCTAGCCGATTGTAAAAATAGGGAAATTAAAGTGCGTGCTGTGCCTATACATTACACAAACAATCTTAAATCGCGGAGATAACATTCGTTAGACAGGCAAAGCTGTCAGCAGCAACATTACATCTCTAGATGGTGATGCAAGTTTCTGCAAGTGCTGCTTTAGAGGTTTTCCTTGGGGTCCCCTCAGGTGTCGCCAATGACCATGGTTAAGGTCCAAGAGGGTGACAAAAGACTTCTCTCATGTCCAGTCTTTAACATGGTCTTGCCATGTGCCTGTGTTTTCTTTTTTGACTCATGCTCGTAAATGTCTTTAATTTTTGCTTTGTCAATGTATCATGGAATTTGTGCTTAGGTGTATCTGACTCCAGCCTCTATGTCATGATCTTTGGCTGTAGTATGAGCCTGAATCAGATCATCCCTAACCTCTTGTGTTGCTTTGCCTGCTGTAGATATGCAAATGAACTCATGTTCCTCTGAAAATGGATTGATCCAATTTCAGTTTCTGTCTCATCAGATGTAACTGTGTAGAATTTTTAAAACTGTTGTAAATGTATGTACTTGTTGACAGGGATGGGCACAAATACATCAAAATGTATTTCCAAATAAAATACCAAATACCCACCTTAAAATTGTATCAAAATAAGCTACAAAATACAGCAGCCAAAAATGTATCAAAATAAAATACTGTATTTTTGTATTTTTAAAATACTACAAACTACTTCTTTCTAAAGAGTTAAGCTGTTAAGTTGCCAAAAGTTTGATCAACTAGCCAACTAGCTCTGCTGGTGGCAAAACACATGAGGCTCATTAGTTGTAGCGCTATCCTATTGCGTGCAGAGGGAATTTGAAAGACAACCGGTTATCCCGCCCCTCGGATTGAACACTGCCAATGGTGAGTTCCCAGACCCTACATCTTCATGTGAGTCTGGCTCGTCAGGCTATCCAAATGGATGATTTATTTAGAAATTTAAAAGGTTAAAATGCTACCTAGTTTAAGTTACATGTATTTAACACTATCACTACCACACATATGGGGAGTTTCATCACAGTTGAATAACTTTGTATACACCTGAAACTGGTGTGTGCACAACCTCTATCAATGTAAATACAAAATAAAAAGTAAAAATAAAAAATCAGGTTGTCACATTAATACCATCCAATCAGTTAAGCCAATTAGAAGCCAATAATTATGACATTATCAATAATTTCTTATTTCAAATGTGCAAGAGGTTGGAAATGTCCTTGTTTGAGGTAGGAAATTATCGTCACCATAGCACTGAAATATTTCACAGGTCAGAGAATAAATATAAAGTCTAGAAAAAAACCTGTAAAACAGAAAAAGAAAGGAAAATAGCAAACTCAAGTGTTGCGATCTAAGCTTGTGAAGTCCTTGTGCTGTCCTTGTGTGAGCAAACCTTAGCTAGTGGTATCTCCTCAGTTGATGCCTTAAAACACAACTAACTTCTCAAACACTGTTGCATTCAGACAACGCCTATGGAACGACTGCAAAGGAAAATAATCGCTCTACTGGAGCAGAGGGGCTTGACCATGTAATGGTGCCACAGACAGACAGAGACAGAGATTTTGTGCTTTATAGATAGTTAGATACGTGTCATCACAGTGTTTCACAGAAAGTATTTTTCAGTATTTTGAAAATACAAAAATACACAACACTGAAGTATTTTGATACAAAATATGAAGGCATTTTCATCATCTCAATAAAATACAAATTACAAAATAGTATTTTGTATTTGAAATACTGCCCATCCCTGCTTGTAGATCAAGTCTTGGAAAATAGTTATTATTTCTTTTCAATGGAAATGATTTTAACATCAGATGAAAGACAATTTTAAGTATGATGATGATGATGATGATGATGATGATAATAATTGTACATAATGATAACAATGTGTAAAGTTATTTTCACCAACCAGTTCATCTACATCTCATTCCCATATTCTTACTAGTCAAAAGTACAACTGAAATGTATAATGTAGATCATTTTAGCACCTGTGATGCAATTACCATCATTTCCCAACTATTAGCTGCAGCTTATACATTGATTTAGCAAAATGTCTTTAGCTATGAGGTTAATACACGGGGGCAGTTAATATGGTATATTGTTTTGTTTCTTTTAACTTGCATAAAACACTGTCCTGTGGCTTATACACAATACGGCTAATACACAGGAAATTACTGTATGTATTTCATGTGCCCTGGACATTATAAAATTATAATATTTATGTTAAGCTGGGTACATGTGGTGATGTGAACAATTTTCATATGGTATTCCTTGAATGTAAAGGTAATATGTGATTGGTAATCATGATGTTTTGATCTCTTGGAATATCTCTTATGGGTAGTTTTAATAAAATACTAATTTACTGAATTTTGGGGTGTTTCCGAATACAATAGTAAATAGCATAGCAATGCAGACCTATGTAATCATTTGTATTTCAAGTCTCTGCTGGGAGGTAGGAAGGTATAAATACATTGATTAATGAGGTTGTGGGCATTTCAATTAGTGCTGCATCACGTTGTGTCTCTGAAAACGTAGATTTGCTCATTATTACACATAAATCTTGAATTGTATCAACCAAAATGAAGGTCAAAATCACATAATGATTCAAAACATGTATGCCAACATCAAACACCACATATGCATCAGTAATAATGAGGTTTGGATTATTTTCTGGGCTCTTATGAGTGGGTTAACAAAAAAAAGCCAATAGGCGGAATTTCCTTTTTTCAAATCAGAGGTCAACTTTGAAGGCCTGTACAGCCACAAAGCTACAAGATCCAACTTGCTATCATACCATTTTATACTCCAGAGATCTGTAGCTTTCAGAAAAATATAGTGAGAAGTGTTAGTGACACGCCCTTTTTCAGCACTGAATAGTCTCGCTGGGGCTGTAGAGTTGTGGCAGAGATGAACGGGTAGGGTAGTTTTTCGATACAGTTGTGCTCATAAGTTTACTTACCCTGTACATGCCAACGTTGACTAAAAAGAAGAATAACAAAAGAAATCATCTTTTGGAAGTTGATCTTAATGCCTAAATAATAAAAAAAAAAATAGGAAAAATCATTGTTAAAAAAGATTGTGTAAAAATTAGAGGCTATCCGACCAACTCCCATTTGATTCAGAATCTCTTGCTCAAGGGAGTCCTGGTCAAGACAGCAGCATTATTGTTTCATTTTAAATTACAGTGTAAAACAGACAACATAAAACAGAAAAAGACAGTATGCAATTTAACATCATCTCAACATGATCACCAGCTGCACTCAGTAAAAGCACATGTACATTTAGTACTCAAATCGTTTTAAACTGTGTCATTGTTGGTAGGCAGTCTAATTTAGAATAATTTTGCAATTTATACCAGGATGAGGGTGCAAAAACAAAAAAGGCACTTTCACCAAAGACAGTTCGTGTTAGGGGAATGTCATACATGATTTGCCCACATGATCGAAGATTACAATTTCTGGAGACTTTAGGAGTCAGGAGAGAACATAAGAAAGGAGGCAGTTCACATAGAATGGCCTTATAAAGAAAATTATACCAATGCTTCAACCTGCAATTCTACAAAGACGCCAACCAACACACTCATACAAGCTACAGTGATGAGCCCTACTCATTCTTTTTCAGAATGTTCCTTATATCCATAACCATAAGTCTATCTTCAGTGAATTAGCAAGCTACCACCAAAAGCCAACAATCATAAAAATACCTGCGTGCGCATGAAAACTGTGTGTATTGTAGCCTAGATTTATTTGAGTTTTTTTGCTTTCCTTTTGCGACCTCATCACTTAATATGTTATTGATAGGGATGCACGATATATCGGTGGCCGATATATTATTGGCTGATAAGTGAAAAAATTAAACTATTATTATCGTTCCGATAATTCCGGCCGATAATTTGCACCAATATTTTTTTAAAGCCCTAATTTCCCAACTAGGCGTATGTAAGGCCCGTCTGGCTATACTGACCTACTTGAGCTTGGTTGGCTATACTTCCTCAAAATACTGTCAGCAGTGTGGATGTATTTCACCATACATCCACACTGAATTTGTGCAGCCCAAAATCCTTTCGTGAATGATCCTCCATTTGACCTAAGCAGGGCGGAGCTAAGCCTACCTAGAGCCATCTTTTGTGCTGGTGTGTTTGCACTTTACCGAACATCCAGGAGGTGTACCCCCTATGGGGAGATTCCATAGGCTAACAAGTAGGGGTGTGAATCTCTCATGTAAAAGACGATACGATTCGCATCTAGATACATGGGCACGATTCGATACAAGAAAAGATACATGTTTATAAAAAAAGATTCAGTACGATGCGATGCAATTCGATGCAGTTCAAGAATGGAAAGCATTCTGAAAGATTTTATCATTTGCTCATGGTGCACATTAATTTTATATTATCAATTATCATGGTCATATTAAGATCGTCTTAGTAGTGTATAGGTCTAATTGAGTGCCTGTCACTTTAAGACGTTCGTGAGAGAACCCTTGCAATTGTAACACAGTTAAAAGGCTGCTTATGTGTGGATGCAATTCATAACGTTTTCTACATAGTTAAAATAAAGGTTCGTACTTCTCCTTGGGACAAGCACTTTTGAATTTTGGAAAACACTTTTCCATTTACATTGGGATTTTGCAAACATTCAGTGTCAGAGTCAATAAAATGAGCCCTTCAACGAAATTGACAAGCAGCTGTAAGTAGGCTAAGCATGCTAAATTCGACATCCAAACAGTATTCTAACGTTAGCTTTGAGATACTGCTTGATTGCATAACTTAACTTAGTTTAGTCTCCTCAATGTAGCCTACTATGTTGTGATAAGACCTTAGCAGAGTTAACTTCAATGCAGCAGTTTTGAACAAATTTAAGCAGCATGGTCCGCGATGCTAAAAAGCCGATTTAATAACAATTTAGCCAGACGTCTTCTATGCAATGCTTCTATGTGGCAACAATCCTTCAACAATCGTGAATATTTTGTTAAATGCACATGCAGAGGAGGGGCAGCGGGCTACGAGAGAGAGCGGGGCGGGGCAAGGAAAGGCTGCCTGCGTAAAAAGTGCAGCTCAATGCAAGGATTTGATTTTATATTTAATTTAAATTAAATTGAATTAAACATAGAACGTTAATGTGTGGCGGCCGGTTTTGATTTCATGGCGCCCCGCCACAGATTAGTCAATGCACCACCAATGTGTAGCACTCATCTGAGTGATGCACAACAGCCATTATGTGCCAGAATGTTCACCACACACTAGTTTCAGGTGGAGAGTGAAGAAGTGAATGGACCAATAACGCTTACTCTTTGCGATAAGTGCCATGGGATCTTTAACAACCTCAAGTCAGAACCTCAATTTAACATTCATGCAAAGGAAAGCATCTCCTGCAGTACAGTGTCCCGGTCACTGCAATATGGCATTGGGATTGACATTTGTTTGGTGGCTTTTGGCCACAGCGAAGAGTGCCACCTATTGGCCAGCCGCCAACACCTCTTCCAGCAGGAACTTACTCTTCCAAGGAGGTCTCTTATCCAAGTACTAACTAAGCCTGCTTAGCTTCAGTAATTCAGCAAAGTCAGGGTATCTGCTGGTCTGGCTGCTAGCTAAAAAGAAAAGGTGAAAGGCATATATGATTCTAACTGTCTCACTGAATTGCATTTTGCACACTCAATTCTCACTGGTATTTGCTAGACAACAAGTACCAAAACATAATTCATAGTTAAAAAAAACATAGTTCATAATTCTGAGAAATTCTTGAAGTGTGTGTGCTTCTGTGTGTGCGCCTGTGTGTGTGTATGTGCATTCATGCGTACGTGGCGTGGGTGGTTGACATATAAGCCCAAACAAAGTATTTTTTAAAAACTTGACATATTATCCCTGAAATTGTTTTATTTGTGTTGCTGTGACTCTGGGATTTTCAAATATGTGGTCTTTTAGAATTTTTATGTCAATTTGCTGTATCAGCACCCAAAATTGTCATATGGTGTGACTTGAAAGCTATTTTATATAAAATGAAAATGAGTATTTTCTTTATTATTTTACTCACTTCACCATATATTTTTATTATGGCTGCTTTGATATTTAACATTTCCTTGTAAAAATATTTTACATTATTCTTCTAAATCATCATACGGAATACAGCATATCTCCTTAATCTTTCAAAGTATTTTAGATTATCAAAATGCTTGAGACTTTTGCTACAGGGTTCCCGCGGGGTCTTAAAAAGTCTAAAAAAGACTTAAATTCAGAAAGTTAAATTTAAGGCCTCAAAAAGCCTAAAAAACACAAGTCTGGGTCTTAAATTTAATTTACCCAAGTCTTAAAATTCTTACCTTCGTTCATTGTGTTAATTGTGTTCAAGCGTTGTCCGCCGAAAATAAAATAGTAAAGCGCTGTCGAATAATAAATTGGTTGTTTTGTTTTACGTGGTGATAATAATCCCATTGCGTGATCACTGCAGGTATAACTCCTGTAAAGTAGGTGGCGGTATGTAACCCGCCAATAAAATTAAGGAAGTTGCTTCAATAGGCTACCTGCCCGACGAATTCGTGCAACGTCCGGGCTGTCGTCGAGTGCGTAGTTTTCAAAGATCATGGGGAAGTGTGTGTTCAACGTGACTTGGCTCGATAAGGGCGAGTTTTGCAGCTGGTTAGAAGCGGTCCCCAGCAGTAGTTATGAAGCTCGCTGCAAAGTATGCAAGAAGATATTACAGCTAGGGACATTGGGGTGTGAAGGCGCTCGAGTCTCATGCCAAAGCGGACAAACACCAGTTTGCCATGAAAAGCCTTCAGCAGAGTCAAACCATCTCACTAGGGCTGGGATAAACGATTAATCTAGCGATTATTTTTTCAATGCATTGATTAATCTAACGATTCATTTTTTCAGTCCGATTTCGATTCGATGATCTCCCCATTAATTCACTAATAGCAACTTACACATGTTTATTTACACATATGAATGAAAAAACATGAATTCTTTAACATTGCAATATATGTTTATTCCAAAATAAAAGACTATACAAGTGCAAAGTAATGCATTCTTAGTCAGAGGTAGCATTCAATAAAGTTCAGTAGTGTATGTCTAATTGAGTGCCTGTCATTTTAAGACGTTTGTGTGGGAATCCTTGCAATTAACATTAACACAGTTAAAAGGCTGCTGATGTGTAAATGCAATTCATAACGTAGTTAGTTCAAATAACGGTTCGTACTTCTCCTTTGGACAAGCACTTTTGAGTCTTGGAAAACACTTTTCCATTTACATCGGGATTTTGCAAACATTCAGAGTCAATAAAATGAGCCCTGCATGAGTAACGAATAAGCAGCTGCAAGTAAGCATGCTAAACTTGACACCCAAACAGTATTCTAACGTTAGCTTTGAGATACTGCTTGATTGCATACTGTAACTTAACTTAGTTTAGTCTCCTCAATGTACTATGTTGTGATAAGACCTTAGCAGACTTTACTTTAACTTTAATTCAGCAGTTTTAATGCTGCAAATTTGCGCAGCATGGTCACGATGCTAAGCGGATTTAATAGCAATTTAGCCCACTGTGTTCTATGCAGTGCTTCTATGTGGCAACAACAATCCATCAACAATCGTGAATATTTTGTTAATGCACATGCAGAGGAGGAGCAGCGGGCTCGTTACGAGAGAGAGCGGGCGGGGCGAGGAAAGGCTGTGTGAGTAAAAAGTGCAGCTCAATGAAATTATTATCTTTAATTTAAATAGTAGGCCTACAACAGAGAACATCAATGTGTGGTGGCCGGTTTTGATTTCGTGGTGCCCAGCCACAGATTAGTCAACGTATGGAAAACACTGAAGGTGTAAAATTAGAAATATTTAGCAGCACACGTTATGCTTGACGAATCGACGCTCATATTTTGCGTCGACGTATTTTTTGCGTCAACGTCATCGATTACGTCGACGCGTTGTCCCAGCCCTACATCTCACAGTTCTGTTCGCCATCCCAGCCGCCGAGGCCTACATCATTGTCAATGCCTGGTCCCTCCGGATTCCAGGCAAATAACGTTACAGCTTCGTCGATACGGCCTGATCTTCGGACTACTTTCGGATCCACTGAGACCTCAAAATCGGAGGTACTTTGGATTCTCCACACAGTGACAAAAAATATGTCACATAACAGTAACGATAATATTAGTGACCTTTTCCAGGCAATGTTCCCCGACTCGAACATTGCGAAAGCGTTTACGTGTGGGCCGAATAAGATCGCTTATATAGCAAGATTTGGTATAGCGGACTTCATCAAGAGAGATCTAATAAACACCATTAGCGGACAGTATGTCTTGATGTTCGACGAAAGCTTCAACTCATCCACCAAGTCCAAGCAGCCGGACCTCCACGTTCGTTCCTGGAGCAATGGAGAGGTGCGGGTGGGATCTCAATTCATGGGACATGGGACAGCGCAGGACCTCCTGAAGCATATCGAAGTAAGTGATGGCCTACTTTACTGATTGGCCTTGGACGTTTACTTATCAATTTGTAGGGCATGCAATACAAATAGGTCTGCATTTGAACATCATGTCATAGGCCTACCCCATCTAAGGGAATATGCAAAAATGTAGTGCATGCATATTGTGTAAAATGTGCATGTCATCCTATGATCTATATGATGTAACATTTATAGCATCTATGAGACAATGTAGCCTACGGAAATTAAAGCCTAATTATTTTTTCAGTCTGCATAGTTTGAACATGCGGTGAAAGAGTAGTGCATTCCAGATTCACATTCATATTCAGCCTGCCAGTTTTATAGGCTATTTATATTTAACATACAGCTTTCAATATGTTGGTTTCATCTATGTACAGTCATTGGTTCCATTGAGATAGTTGATAGGCTAGATAATGTAGAAGGAGATTCAAATATTAGCCTACTTAAAATTCTTTTAAAAGCTTTGTTTGTTAAGGACACCTGTGGAGAGAAGCTCCTCAGCCTCTCTTTAATTTCTGTTAATTTCGTGATTTAATTTCTTTTAGTAATTTTTTAATGTCTGTTTTATCAGCTGCATCAGCTCCATACTAGAAGAAAGGTTGCCGTTTAACATGTAGCTGAATTTATACATTTATGTAATCTTTATTTCTTCTTATTTTCCAAAAGGAGGCATCGCATCAATTGGACCGCAGCAGGCTGATTTCAGACTCCATGGATGGACCCAATGTGAATTTGAAGCTTTTGGACATACTCCAACAGGACCATACAGAGAAGTATGGGGGTGCACAACTGGTGTCCGTCGGCAGCTGTGGACTCCACACACTACATAACTCCTTCAAGGTGGGATTTTCGATGTGGAATGTGGATAAAATTTTAAAGGCCATGCACACTCTTTTCCACAACGTTCCTGCAAGGAGGGAGGACTACAAACAAGTCACAAAATCTTTCCCAAGCCATTTTGTGGCCACAGGTGGCTTGAAAGTCTCCCAGTTGTTGAACGGGCGCTCGAAGTCTGGCCATCTCTCATGCTGTACATGGACGCTGTACACAATAAACAGCTCCCAAATCCCAAAACAGCATCTTTTGACACCATCGAGGCAGCCATTAAGGATCCCCTTACGACAGCGAAGATGCACTTTTTCATGACTCTGGCCAGGACCTTCCATCCGTTCATGAAGAAATACCAGACCGATGAACCTATGATGCCTTTCCTTGCCAAAGATTTGACTGAGTTAATTAAGGTAATTATTTACTGTATATGGGTAGTGTAATAATAATAACAAATAACAAATGAATCATTTTATTTGTTTATTTATTCATCTGTGATGCTTTTATCCAAAATAACAAAGTATTTGTCACAGTTTAGGGATTGCATGTAAAATGTTGTAGGGCCAGTCTCCTATTGTCTGTAGTGGTAGACGCTGTATTAAGAGAGAGGTCCTCCAGGGCATCACTCCCCTTCAGCTCACCAAGCTTGATACGTCTGACAAGACCTTGCTCCTCCTCCCCCAGAAGATTGATATTGGCTTGGGTGCTGAGGCAGCAGTCAAGGTATCATATTTGGTAGTTTTGGATATTAATTATGATCAGTATGTACGCTGAAAGTATGATTTTGCTAAGCATACTAAACGTATTTGTTAGAGATGCACCGATAGATCGGCTGGTGACCGGAATCGGCCGATTTTCACGTGATCGGCCATGACCGGCGACCAGCCGGTCAGTCTGAGACATGCCGATTTTATGCCGGTCAAATACACTCGTGCGCCGCAATTGTAATAACACCCAGCTGAGTTTGCAAAGTTTGAAGAAGCTAGCAACCAGGCCAACACTCAGGGCTGGATGTAGGGCTACAAAGAAAGCGCTAATAGGCTACTGAGTTTTTTCTATGCAGCAAACGCTGTGCTTTACCATTGGCCTACTGCGTGGAATTTACTAAGCTGTCACTTCATTAGGCTACGTAAACATCGCTCATCACCGCCCGTCATTGCCGCTAATTGCGTGCCCACAGCTGAACCACAAGCCTGCTGAACGGAGATAAACGACTGCGACATTAAAAATAATCAAAGATGTCCACAAGCGGCGACATACAGTAGCCCTAGTAGTTCTACTCCACTGAAAAAAAAATACTCTAACTATTTACTGCACGTAGACTAGGGCTATGCCTTAAAATACCCTAGTCTAGCAGATTGAGAAGTGGATGTCGTGAAAGTGAACAAACAAATTAGAAAGGCAAACAAAGTTGCTTTTGACATAGTAGCCTACAATGAAGAAAACTGATGCTCTGAATACTGAATCAGTCGTCTCTGAAAGTTTCTATAGCCTAATTGATGCATTTAACCGAATTTGGATTTCATTTTTTTTTCCGCCAAAACAGGCGTGCACTGTTTTCATATGGTGGAGCACCTAATCGCTATTAGCACTTCTCCCCTGTGTTTGCGTGATAGCCTAGGCTGCTACCACTTTTCCCTCGCCCTCCCATAAATTCATCAATGCATATGAAAATATGTTACATGGTAGTATGTTCAAATGTATCATGAAAATTGTTCTTAAATCTTTAGTTGGATATTGGATGTGAGAAGCATAAAATGGGTGTTCCATAACTTAACTTAATCCTTATTATACGGCTCTTCACAATGCAAGTAGAATGCTCCATTGACTTGAATGGGATTTCTGAAAGTTCTAGCGGTCATTATTTCTTGGGAAAGGACCTCTGAAAACAAGAATGACCGCTGTCAATGGCAACGGAGTTTGTGCTTGGAACTTCATTCAAAAGTGAAAGCAGACGGTTGATCAGCTGTGTTCTAAAAGAATGTTTGATTCAAGTTCAGCGTGTGTTGCGAACTATTTGTTTCTCAGCAAAAGCCACGGCGTAAACGGTAACAAATAAGTGTAAAGAGACATATCATGGAGTTTATTTTTTCGTTTTGGTAAGTAGCCAGATAATAAAGCGGGATAATGTATAGAACGCCCGGTCATCATGGGAAAATAAGTCCCTTCAGGGCGAAACAAGACCCTCTCGGCTGGTGCGTCGGGTCCGGGGTTAAATATTATTCGACTTATTTTCCCCATAATGACCGGCGTTCTATACATTATCCCTTACATAATTTCATACTGCATCTGACGTTAGACTTGAAAAAGAATCTGTCTGCTCACCGGTTCTATTTTTTTTTTAACAGCCATTTCATCATTGATAAGTTGATTACACGTCTATATTAACATGTTCTATCAAAGAAAAGATAGAAAATAACTATTTGTGTGTGTGCTGTAAAATGGTTAGAAGAAATGAAATCGGAATCGGCTAAAATCGGTATCGGCAGGTCAGACTCTATGGAAAAATCGGAAATCGGTATCAGCCCAGAAAATTGCAATCGGTGCATCTCTAGTATTTGTGAACTGTATGAGGTTTGATTGAAGAATGTTTTGATGGAACCTATATTTTTATACTATACTTTAAAGCAAATTATTTTGGATGGTGATTCCCCATAATGAAGTGTAGGTTCCCATAGATCATGTGAAGCAAGTATGATTCTTCTGAGACATCCCAAACACAGCAAATAAGACATTGTATGACCCCATTGCATAAAGTCACATAATTGACCAAAGCTACTTCATGCCATGTGGTACTTAAAACTCCATTTTGATATTACTGACATGTATTGTTTTATTGTCCAGGACAGTAAAAGTGCAGAGCTAAGGATCCTTGAATTTAGAAGGGATTGTATGCAGGGCCTCTCAAACATTGTCAGAAAAGCACAGGAGAAGAGCCCCTTGAAATATCCGACAGTTAGGCAGATGGAGTGTCTGGACCCGTCTCTCATGTTCAGGGACTCAGACAGATGCAACAATCAGATGAAGGCTCTTGTCCAGACATTCCTGAAGAACAAGCAGCTGACAGGAGGTGTACCTGCTGGTAGGAATGGTTTGGAAGGAGTTATGAACCATGCTCAACTATCCTTAGATTTTCTATTGGGCTTTATTCGGACCATTAGTTGCAGACATTTGCTCTTACAATTGACAATTTCCAATGTCCTATCAGGGTATTGGTTTAGCATGGATGTTTCACTTTTGTCATTTCCCCTTCTGATTGTCCTGTACCTGTTCTGTGTGCAGTGGCTCAGATGCACTGAATAAGTTTCATAATTTTATACAGGTTTTTGTTGTAGACATTTAGATATAGTGTCTTTACCTTACACAGGTATATAGGATTTGGTATACACATTTCCTTTATGTGCGTTGGAACAATACAAAAATGCAGAGAGAAAAAAGACAGGAGTGACAATATTTTCAGTCATGACTATGCATATTTGACTGACTTCTTATTTTCTCACACTTTTTTGTAGGGGATGCCATTGTCCAACAGTTTGAATCTTTCCTGTCTGCTGAGGCAAGAAATTAAGAATTTCTTTCCTTTCAGCCATTTGAGAGACGCTTAGACACCTTCTTGTATGAGAGATTGAGAGGTCCCACCCTGCTGCTTGGGGTTTTTGTCAGAAGTTACTGCTCCTTTCACATAGCCAGGCCACTGTTGAAAGGGGATTTTCTATCAACAAGGAGGTGGAGACCGAAAACATGCAACAGGACACAATTGTTGCACAAAGGCTCATATGTGACTTTGTTACAATGCATGGGGATGTCACTCAGGTCCCCCTTACCAAGGAACTTATGGCATCTGTGGGTGCAGCCCGGTCAAAATACAGACTCTTTCTTGATCAAGAGCGCATCAGAAAAGAAAAGGAATCTCAGAGCAAGAAAAGAAAGCTGGCTGAGCAGTGTCTGGTGGACTTTAAGAAAAGGAAGACAAACTTAGAAGATGTGTCTGCCTGTCTTGTCAGGGAGGCAGATGCACTAGCAGAACAAGCTGAGGGCAAGGCTGGCTCCAAGATGGCTCAGCTTCACTCAAAGTCCAATGTCCTGAGAAGGGCACACAAAGAAAAACCTGGAGAACTGAAAGCCCTTGAAACTGAGATTGATGCTAAAGGGGATGAACTCAGACATATGTAAGGTTAGGTTGCATGTACAAATGTTGTGTTGGGAATATGGATATCAGAAGTTCTATCATCCATAAGTATTTTCATCTGTTTTAATGATGAGTTTCTTTGATATATAAGTGTATCAAAAAATAAAAAAGAAGAATTGTCTAGGATTATTAGAATGTTTCTATTTATGTTGTGTCGGTCTTAAATTTCACACATAATGGTCTTAAAAGGTCTTAAAAAGGTCTTAAATGTAACTAACTGAAACCTGCAAGAACCCTGTTGCTAACACCATTTCCTTTGTGTTCTATTGACATTTTCATGATTTATCAGTAATGAAGCCTTTTTTTCCACACAAATGTGAATGTCATGCAAAAAAAACGGAAGAAAAAAACTCTTCTCCTGACTAAATCTATATGACTCTTTGCTGCACGGCAGTCATAAATACTGAAAAATGTATTTAATTAAAATACAAGTAATTAGTAAAATAAAAAAATGCCCACACAATAATCATAGTATACTAACTTTTAAAAGAAACTCCAAGGCCTATTATTGAAAATATATCCCCTAGAGACAATAAATACTATTTTCTGATTGGCTGGCAGAGGGCTGTTAATTCTGTACATTGGGGCTCCTATGAAGTAGATCTGGTAAAAGAAATGTAATCAGCGTCCCATATCAATGTAAACAATGATTGAACTGACAAGAAGCAGACTTTGCAACAGTGGAATCAACTGTAACACAGCAACTACCCACCATCATTTCCCAAACCAATGAATGTCGGGCGACAAATTGGCCAGCCTCTTTTTAAACTGAACTGCATTTCCCTCTTTGTGCTATAAATGCATAACCTGACTCTCGCCAGATGGATTTCGTTCCGCCTAGCTCCACTCATCCATCTGGGATCGATTCATTGGAGAGGTGTTTCAGAAGGCTGGGCCTGATCAAAAATCCTTGCACATGATTGGATAAGCCACTTGTCCGTCATCTATTGACGTGCCACTTCAACCACTCACATTGAAGCCAACCCGTGG
The DNA here is from genome assembly GCF_017589495.1 of Alosa alosa. Lineage (NCBI taxonomy): Eukaryota > Metazoa > Chordata > Actinopteri > Clupeiformes > Clupeidae > Alosa > Alosa alosa. Next base: position 1,269,107 of record NC_063209.1, read on the forward strand.
CGCTGAGAACAGTCTCACAGTCACTTCTACGCTACGTCACATCTATGAAACTCCCGCCCTGCATCCTGATTGGCTCTACCATAAAATCTGGTGCCGAAATCACTCTCAACGGAAGCGATCCCAGATGGATGTGAGTGGAGCTAGGCGGAACGAAATTCATCTGTCGTGAGTCAGGTTAATAAATGCATGCCTATTGCCTACATGACTGGCAACATGGGGGACAAACAGAATAACACCCTGTAAGGTGTCCCGATACAGAATTAATTAAGTATACTCTTTTGATCCCGTGAGGGAAATTTGGTCCATTATTTCAGCATACCTCCCAAGACGGCCATTATTGCAAATTTGTTTGGCTTTTTTATGCTTGGATTTTGTGAACGTTAGTACATTCTAAAAATGTTGTTATTGTAACCCCAAAACACGTCTGAACTGCTGTGTGAGCCAACTATCTGAAGTTAGGAAGTTAGCTACAGTGGGTATCAGTTAAGTTTGGACGGTTTCCTGCATGAATCACGCACCCATTTTCTTGGCAGAAATGGCACAAACTGCAGTTGACCCAAACAACCACCAGGTGGCTCTTGGGAGTTCTGCCACTACTATTTTTGATGCAACTTGACTTACTACTTCCATGACGCATCCAGTTTCCAAGTCAGTAGAACAATCAGAGACAGTTGAGCCATTACCAAACAAATATGATAATACAATAGTGTGAGTTTATATATCTTAGGGGCATCGCCAGCCGATTTTGCCGGGGCTTCAGCCCCGAATGTATTTTGCAAATATGAAACCATTATTCGGATCATGCATTGGAACTGTGAGATGAGATGGACCTATTTATCAAATATAAAAGCAGGACACGGGTTTCCTCTCACTGTCCTTCATGCAGCAGATCTAACTTGAACGTTAGGCTACCTTAGGCTACCATAATTTGAAACGTAGGCTGCTTAGAGCGTGCACACGAGACAGTCAGTCAGTTCCAGGGTTGGGCATGTCATTGTTTGCATTTCCTATTTAGTGTAAGAAAGTTATAAGGAAATCATAAAAGCAACAAGGCAGGGGCGCCGGAACGAGTTTCAAAGTGCAGCCCAAAATCGCGTGCGCTTTTTCTCTTTCTTGCACAAACAAAATGTGTGCAAATAGCCTGCGTAATTCTGCTTCATAAAGTTGAACAAACGCATGTGGTAATTTTTTAGGCTGTTTGTTACCTTACTACTGAGTGGGAAACAGTGCACAACTAACTAATGACTAGTCTGATGTCAATCACACCACGAATTGATTAAAAAAAAAAATATGTTGGGCTATAGGCTACAAGCTAGGACTGCCACTGGTTTCAGTGTGAAGAAGAGCATCTAGTACAGTGGTCCCCAAACTTTTTCTTCTGAGGGCCAGCTCACTATGCCTGGCTCTAAGAGAGGGCCAGAGACTCCGAGTATATCAGTAACCATAAATAGCTTAGAACTGTGAACAGCAGCAGTCTACCTTAGTTGAATATGCCATTACATTTAATCACAGGCTACTGCAATTTAATACCATTGTTAGCTGTGTTTTATATTGCCATCATGCCATATCAGTGTAAAATGTAGCTTAAATGAAACAATACTAATAAAAAAGACTTAAGCATTTCCAAAAGTATTAGCAGGGAGTCTCAAAAGTATATTTTATTCAAAATGTGTGAACTCTGAACTCCGTGTCTTTGCCTACACAGCTCAAGTTGTGAACAAGCAATATCCTACAAATAATTTAAAGTTCTCAAACTATGAGAGGTTTATGAAGCTGGCAAAAACATCTGAAATGACCACTTTCACTCACCTGATGAAAACTTTGTGAATTGTGAATTTGAATGAACATTTGAACGAGTGAATAAAATAAATAATTATCCCAGAAAGTCCCAGAAATAAGACTTGAATAGAAGTTAGTTAGTTATTAACAATTAATTGATAAACGTTTAGAATACTTTGAGCACTGACACAGTCAGCATAGGCCTCTTACATTGTTTGCAGGTAGGCCTACATTTCATTCCATTTTCGATGGTAAACGCGAAACAGCGCCAAAACAACCACCAGTGGACAAAAAGAGTATGACATGTGTACTGTTAAAACTCGCCATAGAGAATGAATGGGGGAAATTACGGAGGTTATAGTTTGACGATGTCGTACTCCCGTGCGGACCAGATGCTATATACCACAGACATGTTTTGGGGGGCTACCCAAAATGAGGTGGCGGGCCGTATGGGGTGTAGTAGTCAAGACACTAGAGGACATCATAGATGTTTGGCATAGGAGTTGTGATGTGTGGCATGGGATTTGTGCACTTCTACCGAAGGATTTGTGAAGTTGTAACTGCTGTGTTGTGTTTGCAGGATAAAAAAAAAATCTCTGTGACTTCAAATGTACTGATACACATTTGTGACTTTTGGTACAAAAGTACAAAATCTATTACCACAAGTGCTAAGGAGTTTTGCACCAAATATACCTCCATACTGCTTGGACCAGAGGAGGCTCGTCCATTGAGGAAAGGGAGGACAATACTCCCTAAACCTTTCAGGGAAATTAAAGAGTAATAAAATATGCATATAGCCAACTCATAAATTAAAACAACATAGAACTAATTGCTTTTCAAACGCAATGTCACTGACTTACAAACAGGGTCAGATGTGTACAAAACTTCAATGGTAGCTAGGGTAAGTCTGTCAGTTAACTTAGCATTTAAGAAAAACAAATGAGAGAATGAAATGACACAAGTCCATGTTGCCTTGTACCCAGTAAATAAAGGAACATCTGAATGAAGACATTTTCTGTAGCTATTTAGGTTTAATTTAGTTAAAATAGTTAAAAATAATTTTAACAACGTTAACTAACAGTTAGCAAGCTTTGAATGGTAACCGTCAGTAGCTGAACTAGGGCTGGGCGATATGGACCAAAACTGATATCCCGATATTTTGGGGCTGATTGGTGATATACGATATTGATATTTCAAACAGAAAGAGCGAAGTGCTTGGTATATTCACTCAACACAACAATTATGACAACACAGCCCGTTTTAATTATATTCATTTCAGACTGCTCTAACAGAGCTGTGCAAAAAAGTGTAAACAATAACATAGGCTTACAATAGGCATAGGCTACAGTTGCTCTGATAAAGCTGTGCAAATAACAAAAGACCAAAAGTTGACCCTGACTGACAACGCAGGCCTACATTGTACTGCACAATGCAATAGGCTATTTTGGGCACAACAATATTGAAAAAACCTGCAGTTTTGTCACACAATGCAGTTTTTTTTACCTGTAAGGGTTTGATAGGGCCTAGATGACAAGCAAATGTAGACTATGATGGCCTAGACATGTTGCTATCAACAACAAAAATAGTTTTAAACAATTAGGCTACTTAAACAACGTAACTGAGACATATAGACGCTACCGTCGTTTTGTATGCGTTCATTTTTGCATGTTTCTGTTCGTAAGAAAAATCCCTATGCACGATTGAATGGGGTTTCAGGAATCATAAAAATGATGCCCTAACTGCTCGCGAAGTCGCGTGGCATATCCTCTTAATAAAATCAGCGTGTAGGTTGTCTCCCTGAGGACTAGATCTGCTACTGTATATCGCTAAACGCAAGCATTCATCGGTGTATTTAAATTAGCTAGGCTATGTACCAAAAATGACATTTTACCGTGAGTCGAAGAGCTGAAAACAGTTGTACACGCAGATTTAAGTTACTGTTGTAACTTAAATCTGCGTGTACAAAACCGCTTGGAGCTCCAGTGGAATTTTGATTTCACAACGAGAATTCTCGGTCTAGCCGTTGATGTGCCGACGGAATAGGCATCAGCACCAACCTCTGATCAAGGTAAACAAAATCTGACTCAGTGTCCGGCATGTTTGAAAGTTTGTAGTGCTGCGAGGGAGAACGTGCACACGCTAAGGGGCGAGTTGAGCAGAGCTGCGCTATCTGAATGGTCTGAACACAGAAGAGCAAGTGGCTTTGATAAAATGGCCCATTATTTGACATAATACCGGTATTACGATATTGTCTCAACTACATATCGTTTTCAAAAATATATCGGTCGTAGTCGTAATACCGATTTATCGCCCAGCCCTAAGCCGAACGTCATGATATGTACCGTTTTATAGGCAACAAAGACACTGTCAAGCTTAGATTTCATGAGAATGGGAGCCTCTAATAGCTAGATAGGAGCAAATGAGTAAAAGAGAGCTGGGTTGAAGTAAGCACTGAAGTGGAAGTCATGAGTAGAGGGGAAATGAGCATTTTTAGGGGCTGTTGTCTAGGCTAACATTGCTTGAGTATTTTTTAGACTAGCCTAATGTTACATGTCATGTCTGTGTTATGTTTTTGGGTGAAATCATGATTGTACAAATGGTAAGTGGCATCAAAGTAGAACCTGATACAGAGTTTATATGAATCCTTCCCTTTAGAAGCTTATTTGTCACTTCTCAGCATACAACATTTTCAAGCTGCTCACAATTCACATTACCAATGGGCTAAACGAGACTGAAAACTTTCTACTCAGAACTCTAGGACCCTTATCTAAATAAAAGTTTTACTCACACCAATCTGGAGTACAACTTATTTTATTTATTAATTCAAGTGTCCAGTTTCCCCTTAAATGTTGCATGCAGCTATATTTATATATTTTAATCTCTCTACTTCCAGGTTGCAATGCGTGCCTTAGGGTTTGAACCAAAGAAAGAGGAGATTAAGAAGATGATAGCAGACATTGACAAAGAAGGCTCTGGGACCATTGATTTCAATGATTTTCTTTGCATGATGACCAAAAAAATGGTATGTTATTCAAGATCTACATATAAGACTGGGAGGGGCGGTAGTAAAATTACACCTCAGAACAGAGGGCATAATATAGCAGGGCTCTAAGAGTGCGCACATGCGACAACATTTTTTAAGGGTGCGACTCAATTTTTTCTTGGGTCGCACTGGTGCACCTAACTTCATGCGTGAGCGCCTAGACTTTCCTTGCATCAGCTGTCTCTCCACGAACTAAGCGTTTGTTCTCCTTTGACTAGTGTTGCCCGATTCACTGTAGTAGCCAATAATGTAATAACGGGCAATAATGTTATAAAAGCCAATATTGTTATCATTTAATAATGTAATCAAGCCAATTATGTAATAACTTGCCTGAACCAATAACATAATAACTTTTTGCCAATAATGTAATAAGTAATTACATTATTGGCTGGTTATTGCGTTATTGGCTATTTTCATAAACGGACATTTCACCCTTTCAATTTTCAGAAATATTCCCACAAGGTGTTTGGGTGCTCTGAAAATGAGAACCAAAATGATTTTTCAGACTTGTGAGGTCTGCTGTTCAGACCCAGAAGGATTTTTTTTTCTGTTCATTGCTTTTGGTGAGAGTGTTTCTACTTATCTCAATAAGGAACATAAATCAAGAGCCTAATGTTGAGTGCAAATATGTCTTCTAAAGGCCTAAACAGAGCCCAGCCAAAAACTCCATATGACCATGCAGGATCATCCAGACCAAACGTGACGATTTTGCTATATACTATTTATCCTATTTATGTACCAGCATGCAAAATTTGAGCCTCCTACATGGTTTAGTTCTTGCGCTATGGCTTGTGAAATTTGACAAAAGAAGAGGCCGAACAAAATTGACACCCCCCTCCCCCCGTAAAACTGACTGTATCTTGGAAAGTTTCGATCTTACATAAAAGTAATTTTACAGTGTGTCTCCTGGGTAACATAGGTACACCTGGTAATTCTTTCAGAATTTTTTGAGACCTAAGTGCGTGGGCCCTGGTTGAATTGACGTGGAATGACCCGACAAGTATAATAGTTTAAAATCAATATGAAGCATTGAAATTGCGAAATATTTTTAACTATTATCAATTATGTAGATCATAAAATATTATAAATTATTAACACAATATATAAAGTTTATGAATTCCAAAATATGAAATAGAAACATATGACATAAGTCGTCATTTTCCGTCTGTGTGTGGAGGGTCGAGCAGAGTCTAGGATCGCCACTGATCTGAATGATCACAGAATATTCAATATTATTAATGGCGTCAAGGTGGTGGGGGCCCCAAAATCAAATCAATACTATCATTCCTGGTCTATGGTCTGACAACAGCTCAGACACCGAGTGAATATGGAGAACAATAAAATGGTGACCTTGAAATTTTGGCGTCAAAGGCGGCAGGATGTTCGGTTCACCTAAATAAAAAAGTTAAGTGCACCAGTGCAAAAAGTTAGTCTGGAGCCCTGTACAGTATATTTTACTGTTGCACTACAACAAACTAAGCCTGTATACATACTGCTTCATGTTTTAAATCTTTTGTCAGAGTGAAAAAGACTCGAAAGAGGAAATTTTGAAGGCTTTTAGACTTTTTGATGACGATGGCACTGGAAAGATTTCTTTTAAAAACCTCAAAAGAGTTGCTAAGGAACTTGGAGAGAATTTAACCGACGAGGAATTACAGGTGAGTGTACCCTTGACTTCAGCAAAAACACTGTTTTGAATGACACATTTTAAAGCTGCAGTAGGCAAGTCTGACAGATTGAGGGGCCAAAAGTTTGAATGTTTACAACTCTCATGCCCCTCCCCCACTACCACCGAGCACTCCCTCATCGAGTTTGTGCCCGTCAGTGTGCACCAGACTGTGATTGACAGTCAGATCTCACACAGCCCTGCTCTGATTGGACCAGAAGAACCGGGAGCTGTGGAATTTTGCAAAACAAATAACAGGCTCTAGCTGGAGGTAGAAGTGCGGGGTTTTTTTCTAAAACCGGCTGATTTATGTTGTTCTGTCGGAGCATAGTGTCGGTTTCAGTGAATATGATCAAAACAATCTTGCCAACTGCAGCTTTAAGAGGCTGTGATTAATTCATAATGCCTTGTTTCTTTGTTGGAAAGGAAATGATTGATGAGGCTGACCGAGATGGAGATGGAGAAATTAATGAGCAGGAATTCCTTAGGATAATGAAGAAAACAAGTCTGTACTGATCTTTGAATTTGTATGTTTTGTTTTTCTCCTCTTGTGACCTTTAGTGTTATTTATTTTTGTAATATGAGGAAATTTGTGACACTTGGTGATGGTTTTCTCTCTGAGGTTTAATAATTTTGTATGACATTAAAATAAAAAAGGAATATTTGTAAACCATTATATATATCTTACATTCTTTTTTTTCTTGGATTAAAGTGTAATGTACAATTTACACATATAGAGATATCAATGGCAAAGTAGTTTACAAGGTACACATATAATATAAAATGGAAAGTAGTTTACAATGTACACATATAAAGATATAAAAGCCAAAGTAGATTACAATGTGCACATATATAGAGATAAGAGGCAAAGTAGCAGTAACATTTGCATATTTTATTAGGCAAAGTGTAATACAAAAAGCATATTTCTGCTGAATCTGGTAGAAATGTATGGGGATATCTATAAAGGGGAAAAAAAGTCCCATTTACCTGTAGTGTGATAATAGTGTCATCTGTTGTGGTCATTTTCAGGACTTTCGTCCTGGGTAGAGATTTTGGCACATCCCACGTTGTTCAATGGGGTCATATTAGTCTATAACAGTTGAGATATTCTCCGCTAAATGAAGTGCATACAAATCTTATCCAGGACCTCTACTAAAAAGAACTAACCAATATAACAAATAAAAAATAATAATTAGATAAAGACTAATGCTTGTGAGGGAACTCTGCCAGCTCAAATGTTCTCAGAGTTAATTACAATAGATGCTGTGTAATCTAGAAAGGGTGTCCAAGTTCTATGGAAGGTGCAGGGCTTAATTTGAACCTGAACACGCCGGAACATGTTCTGGCACCTCCGACGTTGGATCCGGAACCTTTTTTTATTGGATCCGTCAATTAAGTCAATATAAAAAATAAATCGCCTAAACGAAAAATAAATAAATTACTGTTTGTGTAGTGTTCAATGTTGATATCTTTCTTATTAGTATTTAGAAATGGGGGCAAGACCAAACAGGATGCAACAAGCTAATCGAGGATTTGAAAGTGCTTTATCCACAATATTGGTCACAGGAGGGTGACGCGCTGTTCGGGGAGAGAGAAGTTGAGACGCTCTGCCAGCAGTTTTGCATCGATAGCCCGCGGAATGTCATCAGGTGTGTGTGTGTGTGTGTGCGCGTGAGTTTGTGTCTCCCGCTCCCTCTCTGTGTCATATTAGGTGTCAGTTCCGATGTGTTTTGATTGGGGGGAGGTGTTCAGATAGGTCAGATGTGTCTATCAGAAATTACTTATCATTCCACGCTGTATCTAGTTGATTATTGATTACTGGGCGGTCATCATTGCAATATATAGCATACTATAGCCTATATGTTTTTATTTCAGCCTATGCGTAGAGTGTGTGGATAATTGTTTTTTTTTTTGTTTTTTTTTACATTTTACACCCATGCAGTGCAGTGTGTTGCAAGTTCTGAAGTTAATAAACAATAAACATTGCCCTGGTGTACACACCGCATTGTTTAGTTTTGTTTAGTCAGAGCTATGTACGCAGGTTTTTTTGTTGTTGGTCCGTAACCTCAAATCCCCGTTTTGAGTTTCTGGATCCACCCCCCCTTTGCGCTCCGGCACCTCCCACTTTACAAATTAAGCACTGGGAAGGTGTTTAGGGAGCCTCTTAAGGAGAAACGCATTTTCTCCAGTTTCACACTTTGTAATATCTCCCATATCCATCCATTATGAGTGGGTGGAGATACATGCTTCCATTTTAAAAGGATAAGACGTCTTGCCAATCAAGTTGTAAAAGCCACCACACGTTGAACCAGAGCAGGTGTTTCAGGCCTGGAGGGAATACCAAATATCGCGGTCAAGGGATTGGGGTCTATAACTGAGTTAAGGGCACTCCCAAGGGTTTGGAAAATCTCTGACCAAAATTCTGTTATTCTCGGGCAAGACCAAAGCATATGCACCAGATCGGCTGGTGACCCCTTGCACCCATTACAAGTATCACTATCAGGGTATATCCTAGCTACAGTGGGCATTGCTTCAAATTGGCTGGCTTCACGCGTGATTCGCACGTGACCTCATGCGGGATCACGCAACTTTAATTTGTATTTATCCAGTGATGCTGCAACAACCCAAACAACCGCCAGATGGCTCTTGTTAGCAGGGTGTCTTGTAAAAAGAAATGGAGCCTGGAAAACCCTACACAGACTTCACTACGGACTTTAGCAGACTGGTTTAGAAATAATTTAATAGCCAGAAATATGCCTGCCCTGCCCTAATAAAGACATATTTGGTTAACTGCGAGTGAATTCCGTTTGCAGCCGTAGAAGAAATGTATATGCCCTGGCTGTCAGTAGACGGAGGAGGAGCTGCATCTAAGCAATTTAAAATGGCTCAAAACCACTTTGTATTAAGTTTTAATGACTCAAAAATGAAATTTTTAGAATCAGAAAATGAACACATCAGGTTCATTAAAAAGTATTTTCTATGTGTCAGGAAAGGCTTCAGAGGGTGGGTTACAGTTAACACGATAGTACCCAAATTCCAATAGCCACAGAATGGACTTCGTTTGGTAGGCTACTTCAGCAGATTTTGTTAGTTTATTTGGAGCTCCTTAAAATAGGCCAATTGTTTTTCATAAGGGTTATAGGTTTTCAGAACAGACAAGTCACATACAAACCACTGGGGCAGGTAAGAGCTAGTATACCCCAAATATACAATCAGATACGGTGGAATTTGTATAGGCCCTGACGGTTAAAAATAAGAAAGTATATCGGACAGATCATGTAATGTGCAGTAGCCTATAAGGATAAATCACGCTGATTTGAAGTGGCCTATAATAACTATCAGTGAACCGCAGTCTCCCTGCAGCTGGCGCAGCGCTTCACTAGCGCACCACACACAAAAGCACAGACTCAAGATAACTGCACAAACAAAGCATTTACTCTAATGAACTGTCACTGCTTTTCGGTCCCCGGAAAAAAAGCCACTCAACTCTTTCACCAGCCACTATAGATACGGTATAAAATGTGATGTGATATGATTAGTCAACAGAACAGCATTCATATGCCATAGTGTCATAGTGGTGTGGCTCCTTTAAGACAATCATTGGCATGAGTTCTGGAGCTGTCTAACTTGATCTACAGTAACTGTTAGAGGAGTTCGGTCTCATACCAAACTACTGAGGTGCCTGAGCCCGGGGAAGGCCTGGCTGACGCGCTAGATGTTAGAGCTACTCTCACTTGATTGCCCTGTGCTAAACAAACGCATAAGACAACGGTTGATGCTGATAATCCAAAGTGGTCCATTTATTCCATCAGTAGCAATACAACGGCTATGCCAAGAAGCGTCAAAAAACCCTTTGCCCTTCCGGGTCAGACACCTGCCAACAACATAGTATTTGCTACCTTTATACCCTAGACATGCGCCACCCAGTGTTAAACAAAGGAACAACAATCTGAACACAGCATTTGGCTCTTACACACCGGCCCCTAATTGTTGATGGCCAGCAGACACAACAATTCAAACAAACGAAACAAAAGGAACCAAAATGTTGCAATACCATGAGATAAACAAGATGATACCTTCACAGTTATACCCCATACACTAAACAAAGTTTGGTCACAGGTCTTTTAATGACATTAGATTTTGTCTGTAACTTCACAGAACGGACTAGGCCCCGTTTACCAGGAAAAACCTCAAGTACTCTGGCGAGTGGCCAAGAACCACAAGGAGCAGATGCATCCATGATGACCACAATATCTCCAGCCTTCAAACTCCTCTTCTTGTCGTTCCACTTTTGCCTCTCTTGAAGTAGAGGCAGGTACTCCCTCACCCATCTCTTCCAAAATAAGTCTGAGAGATATTGCACCTGTCTCCACCTCCTTCTCACATAGAGGTCATGAGGCTCGAACAATCCAGGTGCTAGGGCTGGCTTCCCTTTAAGCAGAAGTAGATGGTTAGGTGTAAGTGACTCCAAATCATTTGGATCGTCTGACAGCTTGGTAAGTGGCCTGTCATTCAAGATGGCTTCTGTTTCACAGAACACGGTTTGTAAACAATCATCATCTAGCGTCTGCTGACGTAGGACAGAACTAAGGACTCTTCTTATGATGCGGATCATCCTCTCCCACACACCGCCATGATAGGAACCGGCTGGTGGGTTAAAACTCCAACGAATTCCAGCTTGCGAGAGGACTCCTTCAATCTGCTGATGGTTCAGTGCAGCAAGAGCTTCCTTCAGTTCTCTGCTCGCCCCAACAAAGTTCGTACCGTTGTCCGAAACCAGGTGAGTCACTTGCCCTCTTCTGCTTATAAAGCGCCGCAGAGCATTGATACAGGCATCCGTCTCCAAAGATGCTGCAACTTCAAGATGGACAGCTCTGCTGGCAAAACAGGTAAGTATAACTCCGTACCGCTTACAAGTTCCTCTTCCTTTCCTCACTTCCAAGGGACCAAAAAAGTCCACTCCCGTGTTGGTAAAAGGGGGTAGATCTGGCTGAATTCTCATCTCTGGAAGATCAGCCATTTTTTGCTCAAGAAGACGTCCATTGTAGCGCCTACAGAAGCTGCACTCCGTAATAATTTTTCGGACAGCCGCGTTTGCCCTGGTAATCCAGAAGCGCTTCCTTGCTGATGACAATGTGTGCGCACGTCCAGCATGGCCCAGACTCTGATGAACATATCTGAGGATGAGCGTTGAGACATGCTGCTCCTTGGAGAGGATAATAGGATGTTTGACTTCCTCAGGCATCGCTCCCCTACTCAGCCTCCCTCCAACCCTCAATAGTCCATCAACCAGGACAGGGTCCAGCCTGTATATTGGACTCTGACGACTCACCGCTGCCTTCTTAGAGGACAATGCTGCAATCTCCTCCTTGAATTGCTTCTGCTGGCAATATCTAATTACTGCAGCCTCTGCTTCTGACAGGTCGTCTACAGTCAGAGTTTTACTCCTAGGCATCACAATAAACCTTTGCCCATCAATCTGCCTTGAACTGGATCGACTGGTTTCGACTGACTGGTTTACCACAGGCCCCTTCAGTTGTTTTCTCCAGTGAGCCCTTTCCAACAACACTGCCTTCAAACGGAGAAACCAAGCAGCTGTCCTCTTAAGCTTCCTCCAGTCAGAAAAGTAATGAACGAGCTGGTCAGTGGGCTTGTCTAAGTCACACACATTGATGGCATTTATGGTGGCCTCTCTTCTCACCTCTTGGTCATCAGAATTCAATGAAGCATCCAGGGCAGTATTTGGCCAGTCCTCCTCCTGTTTCCATAGAAATGTAGGACCTTTCCACCACCTACTGGTCTGTAGAAAGTTACAAAGTAGAAAGTAACAACCGTCAACCCCCTCGATGAGTCATCAGCTGGATTGTCCTTGGAGCAGACATGCCTCCATTGCCAGGGTTCTGATGCATCTCGGATGGTTGAAATTCTATTAGCCACGAATGTGTGAAACCGTCTATCTTCATTCTTGATGTATTTTATAACTGAAGTACTATCTGTCCAAAAGACAGAATCTTCTAACCTGAATTTTAGTTCCACCTTTAGCATCGAGTCTACACGTACAGCAAGGACTGCTGCGGTCAACTCTGATCGTGGGATAGTTATGGCCTTCAGTGGAGTCACCCTAGCCTTGCCGAGCAGCAAGGAGACTTGGGTGTGACGTTGTTGGTTCAACATTCTCAAGTATGTGACTGTCCCATATCCAGCTTCACTGGCGTCAGCAAAGTGATGTAGCTGGGCCTGTACAACCTCCCCGAAGTCCACTGGCTTGACACATCTTGGTACCTCAAATGCATTGAGTTGGTCCAGGTCTTCCAACCATGCTTTCCACTGGCTTAAGATGTCAGGTGGCAAGGCATCATCCCATCCACATCCTCTTCTGCATAGTTCTTGCTGCATCACCTTTGCAGGCAGTGTCACTGGTGCCAGAAAGCCTAGGGGATCATATACTGAGCAGATGGTTGACAGCATACCACGTCTGGTAAGTGCCTGTTGCCTCACTTCAATCTTAAATTTGAAAGAATCAGTTTCTACGGACCACAGTAGACCCAGAGCTCTCTCCACTGGCAGTTTGTCTTGATCCAGATCCAATTCCTTCAAATCCTTAGCCCTTCGCTCTGTTGCAATGGCCTGCAAGACAGCTCGCCTGTTACTAGTCCATTTCTCCAAGACAAACCCTCCCTTCTGGCACAGTGCAGTTAGGTCCTGAATCATCTGGATAGCCTCCCCTTCAGTGGCTGAGCTTTTCAAAGAGTCATCCACATAAAAGTTTTTCTTGACAGCTTGACATACATTGGCAGCAAACTCAGACCGATGATCATCAGGGCTTTTCCTCAGCGCATAACTTGCACAGCTTGCACGCAGCACCAAACAAGTGGACGGTCATCCTATGCTCCACCAGGTCCTTAGTAACATCTCCGTTTGGCCACCAGAGAAAACGGAGGAAGTCCCGGTCGTCTTCTGCCACTTTTACCTGGTGAAACATGGCTTGTATATCGCCTTGTATCATGTGACAGTGGGTAGGAGTCATAGTTGATGACAAGTAACAGTTACAATGGCTGAACAGTTAAAAAGTTCAGTAGTTTAAAGGGTTAAATTGTTTAACAGTGAAATATTGTAGTGAGGACTTTTATTTTGAAACAGTTTTTGGCAGAGGAAGCAGTTGAACAGGATGTGTAGTCTTAATAGGGCCAGTTTGTATGCTTAAAGCCCGAGACTGGCAGTTGATCCAGGTGGCCCAAACACCTGCCATAGGATTCTAATTGCTTAACGGTCGAATTGTGATGTCATAATCATAATGTTAAGTCAATGGGGAAATTTTTATTAGTTTTTAATTAATAGTTTAAAAAGTATAAAAGTTACAAAGCTGAAAAATGCATAGCACACATGTCCTAAGTAAGACCTATGTAACATAGTTTGAATGAAGTTTCTACGTTAAACGGTTGAAGCTGCATTAAGTGCGTTAGAAGAAGAAAAATAATAAGAACTAGAAAAGCATTTCCTGAAGGAAATACAGTGCATGAAAATGCAAAAAATATGATGCCAAATATCATACAGAGTAAAAACAAACTATATTGGTTGCTAAGTAGATGAGGTTTAATATAGTTGGAATGACTGAACAGTTAAATAAGTGGATAGTTTATATAGTTAAATGATTTGCTTGGTAGATAAGGTTTAATATAGTTGGAATGATTGAACGGTTAAATAAGTGGATAGTTTAAATGGTTAAATTATTTAGGTAGATAGTTGACGATAACTGACACTTGGAATGGCTCTAATGTTTGCTAGCAGTTATGCTAACTATGTTAACAAAGATAATAATGTTAACCAAGTTACTATGCTAACTAGCATGCTAACTATGCTAACCATGTTACTTAGCTAATCGTTTTTAGTAGTTTTGCTAAAAATGCTAACTAGCATGCTAACATGCTAGCGCTAGCATGCTAACTATGCTAACCACGTTACTTAGCTGACTTAGCTAATCGTTTTTAGCAGTTTTGTTAAAAATGCTAACTAGCATGCTAACTATGCTAACCATGTTACTTAGCTAACTAGCTACAGTGGGTAGGAGTCATAGTTGATGACAAGTAACAGTTACAATGGCTGAACAGTTAAAAAGTGCAGTAGTTTAAAGGGTTACATTGTTTAACAGTGAAATATTGTAGTGAGGACTTTTATTTTGAAACAGTTTTTGGCAGAGGAAGCAGTTGAACAGGATGTGTAGTCTTAATAGGGCCAGTTTGTATGCTTAAAGCCTGAGACTGGCAGTTGATCCAGGTGGCCCGAACACCTGCCATAGGATTGTAATTGCTTAACGGCTCTATTGTGATGTCATCAGCCCATGTTAAGTCTATGGGGAAATTTTGACTAGTTTTTAATTAATAGTTTAAAAAGTATAAAAGTTACAAAGCTGAAAAATACATAGCACCCATGTCCTAAGTAAGACTTACGTAACATAGTTTGAATGAAGTTTCTACATTAAACGGTTGAAGCTGCATTAAACGCGTTAGAAGAAGAAGAAGAAGCCTAGGAAGAACAGTACAGTGCATTTTCATGCACTGTAATAAGCATAAGAATAAGAAGCCTAGGAAGAACAGTACAGTGCATTTTCATGCACTGTAAAAAGCCTTGGAATAACAGTACAGTGCATTTTCATGCACTGTAATAAGAAGAAGCCTAGGAAGAACAGTACGTAGTAACGTACAGTAACTAGAAAAGCATTTCCTGAAGGAAATACAGTGCATGAAAATGCAAAAAATATGATGTAAAATATCATACAGAGTAAAAACAAACTATGGGGTCTATGGGGAAATTTTGAGTAGTTTTTAATTAATAGTTTAAAAAGTATAAAAGTTACAAAGATGAAAAATACATTGCCCGGGTGTCCTAAGTAAGATCTACGTGACAAAGTTTGAATGAAGTTTCTACGTTAAGCGGTTGAAGCTGCATTAATTGCGTTAGAAGAAGAAGAAGAAGCCTAGGAAGAACAGTACAGTGCATTTTCATGCACTGTAATAAGTCAGAAGAAGAAAAAGCCTTGGAATAACAGTACAGTGCTTTTTCATGCACTGTAATAAGATGACTAGGAAGAACAGTACAGTGCATTTTCATAGACTGTAATAAAATGCCTAGGAAGAACAGTACAGTGCATTTTCATGCACTGTAAAAATAATAGTACATAATGATAACAATGTGTAAAGTATGAATATTTTCACCAACCAGTTCATCTACATCTCATTCCCACATTCTTACTAGTCAAAAGTACAACTGAAATGTATAATGTAGATCATTTTAGCACCTGTGATCCAATTACCATAATTTAGCTGCAGCTTATACATTGATTATGCAAAATGTCTTTAGCTATGTGGTTAATACACAGGGGCAGTTAATATGGTATATGGTTTTGTTTCTTTTAACTTGCATAAAACTCTGTCCTGTGGCTTATACACAATACGGCTAATACACAGGAAATTACTGTATGTATTTCATGTGCCCTGGACATTATAAAATGATAATATTTATGTTAAGCTGGGTACATGTGGTGATGTGAACAATTTTCATATGGTATTCCTTGAATGTAAAGGTAATATGTGATTGGTAATCATGATGTTTTGATCTCTTGGAATATATCTTATGGGTAGTTTCAATAAAATACTAATTTACTAAATTTAGGGGTGCTTCCGAATAGTACATTTACAAATAGTAAATAGCATAGCAATGCAGACCAGTGTTGGGCAAGTTACTTTAAAATCGTAATGTATTATGTATTACTTATTACTGTCATTTCAAAGTAATTTGTTACATTATAATATTACTGTCTGAATTGTAAGGCATTACACTACTATTGCATTACTTAAGTTACTTTCACCAAAATATCTAGAAATATGGATTTGGCATTCTAAATGCAGTTTATTACGCTCAATGCAGCTCATTGCTCTTCCAATGGAGGGAGATGTGGTATAGCATAATTACTGAGCTAGGAATGCAATAGGAGCAGTGCTCATGATGCAATGCAAGGAACAATCAGTCAGAATTTTGTTAAAAACCGACAAAAGGTCAAAGTCTGGTAAATTGTGATAGAAATACTGTAACTTTAAGGCCTAGGCCTTCTCATTAAAATCAACAGAGAGCCTAAATCAAAGCTTACATAAAGAAATGTCAAGATGGTGGCCAGCTGGCCATTTCGGTGCCCAAGGTGGGTGGCTTTGAGTGAGTGACATTTAAATGATAACTCAAACACCTAAAGTAAAATAAAAAGGCTTATAATTTAAGACCATTACTGTATGTTTTTAAACATTAATTGCTGAAGAAATGCTGTTTTACTTATAAATGGTGCACTGTCACTTTAACAACATTGATCTTTACGTTCTCATAATGCCCTTTTGCCAGCTCTTGTTTATTTGAGTTACATTGATAGCACAATATTAACAATAATATGCACAGTGTTAAGTTGTTATAAGCAGCCTTCATTGCTTTGGAAATGGAAGTGTGCAATGACATGTTGCTTCACATTTCTTTTTGCAATTAAAAGTGAATTATGTGCCTGGTAGCCACCTAGCTATCTGAATGGAATGCGTTTCAGTCGACTCGGCATATCATGTGCTTCATGAAATGCTTGGAAAACGAATTATTGAAGACCCACCAATTCCATTCTAGTACTACGTGGTAGAGATTGAGAGAACCCAAAAAGTATCAAACTTGCATGTAACATGGTGTTAATGCATTTTGACATTGTAAACGTTATTGAGTGAAACGCCGTTTGCAGTAAAGCTACTTTTCATTGGCTATATTTGGGTGCCCCCTCTGTCCTTTGGTGCCCTACGCAAAGTGCATGATGCGCGTGGTGGGAGCGGTGGCATTGCCAGGCTACACAATCTTTTTCTGCATTTCTATCCCTTTATTCTCTTTAATTCAAGTTCACAGCACAAAGCTGACATGCACTACTAAGAGCATAGTTTGTGTTTTAACAAGAATCAAAAAGATTAGCATGGCACCACTTTAGATGTTTCATTAAACTACTTGTGCTATTTTCGCGAGGCATAGAGATCTTTTCGTTTAGCACACAAAAGTGCACTTACTTAACTAGTATGTTCTTCATATCCTTGTCTCTGACGAGCTGAAAATAATGAGCGTAGGCTTATGTCTATCCAGCAAATAATCCGACTTCGAGTCTGCTGCAGCCACAGTCATCTTCAACTAGTATCAGGAGATAATGTTCTACTATTATGCGTGATTTTTTCTTCTCTGTTGTTCTTGAGGTGGTGTTTGCAAATATGTATTAAAAAAAAAACACCACTTAATTTTGGGTTAAAATGCATTGTAACGCGCGTTACTGAAGTTTGTACCGAATAAAATATTACCCAATTTTGTTTAGTAATGCCTTACATTACCGCGTTACTGCAAACAGCAATATATTACAGTAATTACATTACTTTTGTAACGCATTACTCCCAACACTGATGCAGACCTATGTAATCATTTGGATTTCAAGTCTCTGCTGGGAGGTAGGAAGGTATAAATACATTGATTAATGAGGTAGTGGGCATTTCAATTAGTGCTGCAACACGTTGTGTCTCTGAAAACGTAGATTTGCTCATTATTACACATAAATCTTGAATTTTATCAACCAAAATGAAGGGCAAAATCACATAATGATTCAAAACATGTATGCCAACATCAAACACCACATATGCATCAGTAATAATGAGGTTTGGATTATTTTCTGGGCTCTAATGAGTGGGTTAACAAAAAAAAGCCAATAGGCGGAATTTCCTTTTTTCAAATCAGAGGTCAACTTTGAAGGCCTGTACAGCCACAAAGCTAAAAGATCCAACTTGTATCATACCATTTTATGTTCCAGAGATATGTATCTTTCATAAAAATATAGTGAGAATTTGCCCCCCCAAGTGGTAGTGACACGCCCCTTTTTGGGCCTGTGGCTCATGGACTAATGAATAACTTTGAACACGCAATTTTTCATAAAAATTTTAAAAAAGATACACACTTATGTTTTTACCACATTGTCTTGCAACCTTTTGGCATGTGCAAGTGTCATTTTAAGTAAGAACAAACATATTGGTCAAGAGAAAATCAATATTTGCCAGGGGTATGAATCATTTTGTTCCTAACTATATCTTAAAGTCTAAAAAGTGACATTAAAAAGATAGCTAGGCTATCATAAAAAATTGCATTGTTTGCATGATAAAATGTAATCAGGTAATCCCCAACAATGTAACTGTAATCTAATTACACATTTTTTTTTATTATAATCTGGGCTAATTATAGTTACTTGATTTTTGTAATCTAGATTACATGTAATCCGTTACCACCCAACCCTGGTTATAACACTAACTTTGCAAAGTTCACTTGAATGCATCAATTTTGAACAAAGCTGTGTAGGCTACACCGCGCCAGTTGTAGTCTGCATGAACAGTTCTTGCACAAGACACTGTTTTGATTTGCGTAGGGGAGGTGCGGGCTGAAGCCAACCTGTTTGAGGGAGAGCGGTGCAAGGAGAGAATGCGTGCTCTATCCTGCGCATATCTCTACAATGAAATAATGTGTCTAGGCTAATCTATATTTTCAATAAGCAAGCACTGCATGCCTATGGAAACAATAAGTCAATATATTAGAGATATCAAGAGTAACGCAGGAATGGACGTTACAGTTATTCAGTAACTGTAACGAATTACTGAAATTTGTACTTTGTAACGTGTTACCCCCAACACTGACAATAACGTAGACAGCAAATTAAGATATTTTTTCGTTTTGTGGAGCAGCACCGGTAGGCTATCAAAGGCAGATTTCGATTTTCGTTAACCACTGTGTAGCCAAGCCTTATGCCATACCTAAGTAGCCTAAATCGAGGTCATTTTTAATTATGCATGATTTATTTTGTTATTGAATTCGTAGGCTGGGATTTCTCTCGGCAACAATTAGGCCTATGTTTAAAGGTAGCCTCCTGCTTTTTCAGAAGGGGCGGCAGGCAGGCTACTGACAGAGTGACGTACAGTGGCAGAGCGACGCACAGTGGTTGAAAGTGGTACTAAAGTTTCACGCAGCTTCACGTCACGTAATGCGCGAATTAAGTGGCCCTTTCAAAGTAATGCCCACTGTAACTTAGCATTAGTAAGTTGTGCTCTATACAAGATCTTGCATTGCAACAGGCCATGCCTAGCACATTTGGAGGGAGAGTGAACCAGGTCAAGCATATGCTCCCACTGTGTCTCTGAAATTGAAATGTTCCCACACGTTTTTAAGGACTTTGGTAGGGTCTGCGTGTAGAGTATCCAAGTAGCTATAAATAGTAGAGATGAGGCATCTTTGACTAGAGTTGAGGGATAGGAGAGAGTCGATTTTTGATTCAGGGGGATGTTCAGGGGAGTTGGGAAATAGCTTCTGCACAAAGTGTCTAATTAGAAAATACATGAAGAGGTGGACATTAGGTAGACTAAATTTAGCTGACAACTCAAAAAAGGTGAAAAAAAAAACACCTTTATTGTAGAGGTCATGTATAGTGACAAGACCGTTAGTGGACCAGAGACGAAACGAAGGGTCGGAACAGGATGGAGGAAATAAGTGGTTATTGAAAACAGGGGCAACGGTGGAGGATCTATTCAAGCCGAATTGCTTTCGAAACTGGGACCATATTTTGATAGTATTCAAGACAATTGGATTTGTAGTGATATTGTTTATGAAGGGTAACTGAGAGGAAATCATTTGTGAGTAATTTGAGGAGGAAAGTTCTGTGTGGACCCATGGAGGTTGACTCTCAAGGTTTTGGTCGTTGACCTAATAAAGGAGCTTATTTATATTGCTGAATGATAAGAATGTTAAGAAGCCTCCTGGTGTTATAGAAGGACTGTCTCCACAGTATAAAACCAGTTTGGTCTGGGGAGATTAAAGTAGGCAATACCTGTTGGAGGCGCCCAGCCAGTACCGTAGCTAAGATTTTAACATCAACATTTAGAGGCGAGATTGGCCTATAACTGCTGCAAACAAGGGGGTCTTTGTTCTTTTTGAGGCGTAGAGATATGGATGCCTCTTAGTTAACACTGGGGCCAGGATGGAGGAGAATGTCTTATAGAACTCTACGGCAGAGTCCTGCATGGGTCCAATTTTTTAAATTACCCGTCATGTTTAAAACCGCATCCGACCCGTTTTCCGACACCAGAGCTAGTTAAATTCCGTAACCGACCCGACCCGCATTAAATAAAACCGACACCCGACCCGTACCCGAGTTAAAATCAGTCTACCACCCGAGTTAAACAGACACGTTTAAGGAACTAATTACACAACCATTAACACTGCAGATCCAACTGAATGGGAAAAAATGTGGCCTATCTTTTCCCACGCATAGGAGAAATCTTGCTCGCTTGCAGGGATTGCCATAGATCTCACAATCTAAGCAATATTGGGAAATAAACGAGCATGCTCTCTCTTCCATGACAAAATGTCAAAAGAGTCATCTTTAGGTGTTTTTTAATCAATGTAAGCAGCCACTTCGTTCTGAAAGACTGCAGGCAGATCCCGCTCATGTGTTTTTTTAAAAGTGAAAGGCATCTAGAGAGTTTTGGAAAGGCACGTAGGTTACACACGAAATATGCATTTCAAATGCTTTTATCAACTTAAATTGCAGGCATATTATTTAGGATGTGTTACTATGTATAAAATATGGTTACGTATGCACATGATGTTTATGAAAGGCCAATTCCGATTTAGACCCGTGTCCCCCCGTGTCCGACCCGACCCGACACAGTAGAATATTTTTCACCCGTTTCATCAAAATGTGCGGGTCACCCGTCGGTCCCTGAACCCGTGCAGGACTCTGCTCTACGGTATATCCATCAGGTCCAGGGGATTTCCCAGATTGTAAAGATTAAATGGCCTCCACCACCAATAGTTTTCGACAACCTCCTCATCGACTTTGGGATACAGTAAATGATAGAGTGGATTAGAACTACTGCACAGGTTTTGGGAGTATTCAGATGTATAAAGTTTGTAATAAAATGTGGTTTATTTCATGTGGAGCTGTGACAATTTCACCATTTGGCGATTTTACTCTGGGGAGCAGTCTGGAAGTGCTTATGGCTTGAGCCTGTTGTGCCAGTAGTTTACCAGCTTTAACCCCCTGTTCAAAGTAACGCTGCTTTGTAATCAACATTTGTTTTTCAACTTTACTGGTAGACAGCAGCTCGTACTCCAAGTTGAGCTGTAGGCGTTTCTTATATAATGCCGGAGAGGGTGTGATGGGATACTCACTGTCTATCTTAAGAAATTCACTAGATAATTAATTTAATCTGGATCGCCCTGCCTTATTAACCTGGGATACAAAGGATATAATCTGTCCACGTAGACAGGCTTTGAAGGCTTCCCACAAAACATCCCTACAAATGTCCGATGTGTCATTAATTTGGAAGAAAAAAAGCAATCTCTTTTGAGCGAAAATCAGTAAAACTTTTGTCAGATAGCATGCCTGAGTTGAGTTGCCATCTTCTAATGGAGGGTTTACCTTGGGGGAAACTAATATCTACAGAGGTTGGGGCATGGTCAGAGATAACTATACTGTGATATTCACAGGATTTAACTAGGTGTAAGAATCTGTCGTCTAACATAAAAAAGTCAATTTGAGAGTAAGTATGGTGGACATGAGAGAAAAATGAGAACTGCTTACTTTTGGGAAATTTGGATCGCCAGGGATCTGACAGATCTAACTGGCTGGCATAAGACTTCAATGCCTTGGCAGAGACAGTGTCAGTGGCTTTGAAGATGATCTGTCAAGATGCGTGTCCTGGACAAGATTAAAATCTCCTCCCACAAATATGTGGTGATTATCCACGTTAGGAAGATCAGAGAAGAATATGGAGATGAATTTATCAGCATCCCAGGTTGGAGCATATACGCTGGCCAGAATCACTGGAGTATTTTGTAGCCTACCCGAGACAATCACATACCGCCCATTGGGGTCTGAAATAATGTTAGCAGGTTCAAAGGCTATGTTTTTGTGAATAAGAATGGCAGCCCCTCTTGTTTTATTTGAAAGACGAGAGATATCTGATGTGTGAAGATAGGTTTCTTGTAAAAAGACTATGGGTGTGTTCGAAACGGGTGAAGTTGCTGCCTTTTAAGATATCTAACTGGGGAGCAAGGCAGCAAGTGCGGTTCGAAACCGAAAAAACAAATTCTGCTGCCTTTTAAGATATCTTAGAATTCCCAAATAACGGTCATTTATGAAGGCAGCATCGATGCACACTTCATGCTCCCTCCTACCCATAATCCCTTGCGGCAATGTCTGAAACAGCTGTGAAAGGTAAACAAACATGGCGGATGACATCGGTAATGGCTGCTGAATCTGTTTAAAATGTCATTTGTGTGACCTTATTTTGCTTAGATTTGTAGATTACAGATTAGAAATAAACAATTTACTATCTGATTATGCCATTGTTGTAACCATTAATAGCGTCTGGTCTGATATATCTGCTGGCCGTAAAACTAATTTATACCGTTAGCCTGCTAGCTTACGTAAGCTAATTTAGTTTAACGTCAGGCCTTTGCTAACGTCATACCGTAGTGTTAACCAAAGATTCTAGAGTGCTACGCTCATTTTTACAAGATGCATTTAATCCAAAGTCATGTCTAGTGAGAGAGCTCTCTATGTAGGGAGGGAGGCAGTAGGCAGCTGTCTCCCGTTTCGAACACACCCTATATCTCCTGTGAGGTGTTGAATGTGTTAGTACCTTATTAAGTGTGGTGAGGTTGTTCAGCCCTTTGACATTCCAAGAAACCAGACGCACAGTCCTATTAGCTGGAGTCATAATACTAGACATCTATATAATTGGTTTGGATTGGTGAGCTGTTTGCACAGAGCCTGAGCAGTGAAATAAAGGGAGGACATACAAGCATAACAAAATTCGGATTCGGAGCCTTGCTGGATAAATAAGTGAGGGCTTGAAACACTGTTGGTAGAGCTCCGTCATTACCTCCCTGTATACGCTGCGCTGCTCCAGGACCTCAGGGGTGTAATCCTCGTAGATGGCAATGGGTTTGCCCTCATACCGCAGCTCCCCTCTCCTCTTGCGAGCCTCCCGAATCACGCTGTCCTTCACTTGATAGCGGTGGAAGCGCAAGATGACTGCCCTTGGCTTCTAACCTGACTCTCGCCAGATGAATTTCGTTCCGCCTAGCTCCACTCACATCCATCTGGGATCGGTTCCGTTGAGAGTGATTTCAGCACAAGATTGTATGGTAGAGCCAATCAGGATGCAGGGCGGGAGTTTCATAGATGTATATATACTATTTTGATCCCGTGAGGGAAATTTGGTCTCTGCATTTATCCTAATCCGTGAATTAGATGTGACGTAGAGTAGAAGCGACTGTGAGACTGTTCTCAGTGTCACGTGTTGGCTTCGATGTGAGTGGTTGAAGTAGCACGTCAATAGATGACGGACAAGTGGCTTATCCAATCTTATGCAAGGCCCAGCCTTCTGAAGCACCACTCCAATGGATCGATCCCAGATGAGTGGAGGTAGGCGGAACGAAATTCATCTGGCGAGAGTCAGGTTACTTGGCTTCTGCCCTGGATGTGGTTTGGCAGTGTGGGATCTGTGAGCTCGGTCCAGCTCTGGTGGAGAGGGCAGGGTATCCTCGCCGAGGACTTTATGTAGCAGTTCAGAGAAGAAAATCGTAGGACGCGAACCCTCAATGGACTCAGGTAGGCCCACAATTCTTATGTTGTTCCTACGGCTGCGGGACTCAAGGTCAGCCGTCTTAGCTTGTAGCTTGGTGTTGGTGTCCAGTAGCGTAGCGCAGGTCTTTTCCAGCTCCTGGATGCGAGTGTTAAATGTGTCAGCTGCGGTTTCAATGCCGGCAATCCGCTGTTCATGGTCAGTCACTTAATCCTGGACTCCATCCAACTTTGCTTCCAGAGAGGCAATCGCTGATCTGAAATCAGTGGACAGCGCGGCCCTGTGTTCTTCCAGTAGGTTAACCAGGCAGACATGTCAAAGTCACCGGGTGTAGCGGGTGTCTCAAGGGAAGCATGTCTTTGACGCAGGAGATCTTTTTGCTCTGTTTTGCCGACTTGGAGGTCATTATATCAAAGTACCACAATTGCAACAGATAAACAGATAAAAGGCGCCAGTGCACGTTGTCTGTAATTTAATGTTTAAGGCGAGACACTATAGATGAATAGGGTAAATTTTAAATAATAGATATCACCATGAAACTTCCTCAGTTGATTACTTGCACAAGTATGAACAAAAAATGCATTACAAGTTTTTGAAATTTGAATGTTTAATTATGCAAATTAGGCACTATCTAATTAAATATGCACGATTTTGCATATATTTTCGGTAGATAGATCTGAACATATGATAAAGCCAGGTACAAAATTATTTTTTTCATTTTGTTTACACACAAGATGAAAATAAAATTACAGAGGGATTTCAGGATATCTGCTCTCATTACCTAGGAAATCAAAATATATTGTCCATAGCCTTAAAAAATGTCACATAAATCAGACCAGGAATGATTTATTAACAAATCCCTCTGTAAATATCTTCAGAATACTGCTTAATGTATAACTGGAAGGTTTGGTGTACATAGGTGCTACATAGGCTGAGATGTTTCTACTGTAAAATTAGAAAATCTCGATTTGAGAAAACAGCCTTGAAACACAGCCAATGAGATAACGTTCTCAGCCTAGACTCGCCTTTGAACTTTCGTGATTGGTTGCAGATACAAAGGAAGTGTCCATATTTGGATTGCACAACGTTATGTAGGAAAAACAGAGCTTTCCAACGGTACTACACATGATATTGTAACGATTTGATAGCGACACACACAGTTGTCCAATCAAAAGGTTTAACGAGAGCAGAGACACAGAACACAATACAAACAGGGCAGGTCAAGTAGACACACACACACACTACACATACAGGGGAGGACGCAGCCCCCCACACAAAAAGGATCACACAAGAGGGAGAACTAAAAGGGGAACATGTTACAATAAAGACGCTAACATTACACTCAAAACTAAGGTGCAATACAGACATAAACCCCCCAAATGTTCGCTCTCGTATCCCTGCGCGGGAGAACGCTAGCACTGTCTTTTGCGCCGACGTTACAATATGTTTCATATCACGGTCGCGGTAGAGCATGAAACGTTAGAAGGCTAACTTTTGGTGAATTTAGGAGAAATATACAGGTGCGAGTAGACTAAATGTAATGAGAAAAACACCTAAATGTGTAAATCGGACTTTGTTGTTGTAGTAGTGTGAAAGAATACATGCTAAGGTAGCAAATTAGCCCAATATCTTGAAATTGACTAGTGCATGAAAAAACAATTTTTTCACCTGCCGTGTCTCGCCTTAAATGTGAAAAAGCCCAATTTACCAAAATAATGAAGAAAAAAAAAAAACTCTAATTAACTCTAATTAAATGGGTTAATGTGTATAACTGCATCAAAAAAAAATTCACAGACCAGAGATAATTTTGGAAATGTGTATTTCTTAACCCAAACATACAAACTTGTAAAAAAATCCAAAACTTCTATAATACAGTTTTCAAAAAACACTTTCACATTTTACAAAATTAAATAAATAACAATAAAAGAAAATATATAATAACATATATAAATAAATAAAATAATGGCATCTCTGCAAACATTGTTTTCAAAAAATACAACTATAAGTAGAAAAATACATCGAAAAAATCTTCGTTCAGCTAATGCTCAAATAAACAAGGGCATTTAGGAGCATGTAACAAAAATGTATGTAAACATGGATTTCTTTAAGTTGTTAAAACCTTTACAGCTATCTATTGTAGGCCTAGACTTTTTTTTTTAATCAAGTTTTACCTCCATATTCCAGTTATCAGCACATTCACCTTGTCTGGTTTTAGACATGAGCGATGAGCTGATGCAACATTACCACCTGTGATAAAAGCTCTCGGATGCAGAGCTTGTTGCTTGTGTGCACAAATATTTCTGTGCTAGTTTGCACAGCCGGGGGACATTTATTTTGTGTTATTTTGTGGCTCTTCACCATTTCAATGGATCCTTACCATGGTCTAAAGGGGGGATGTAAATGTAAATATTGAGGTCAATATTGTAAATATTGAGGTTTTAAAAAATGTAATTGTAACACAAGTTAAGTATATATTGTGTGAGTGTGTGTGGTTGCACATACCAACAACTCCGAGACCACTCGTTCCTTTATGGTCTCGGTCTCTTCCGCACAGATGTACTGCATTCGGAACCTTGGGTCCAGGAATGTTGTCATGTTCATTAGGTCTTCTTTCTCTTCATATTTTTGGTTTGACGTAGTTAAGAATTTTTGCTTTTATATATGTCAGGACAGTGTCCTCTTCCTCTTCAGCCAGTACTGAGGTATTCAGAAGATGAAGAACAGGCTTCAGATAAGATATGCTCACATAATCTGATAGGGCATCTGCATACCTGCAAACTCAGAACATACAAGGATACAAGGAAGTTTATTGTCACATGCATATAGTTACTGGAAGTAAGAAATGCAGTGA
This sequence comes from Alosa alosa, assembly GCF_017589495.1. Taxonomy (NCBI): domain Eukaryota; kingdom Metazoa; phylum Chordata; class Actinopteri; order Clupeiformes; family Clupeidae; genus Alosa; species Alosa alosa. The sequence continues at coordinate 1,296,127 of NC_063209.1, forward strand.
AATTATGTCTGGTGTCAGCCTATTTGTGCATTAATGGGGGGCAGGAAAAACTCCCTTACCAAGGAAGAAACCTTGGGCAGATCCACGGCTCAAGGGCTAACCCAATTGCCAGGGTCTTGGTGTGTGTGTTGGGGGATGACAGGGAGATGGGATAGTGTGCTGTGTATGTGGGGAGGGGCAGTGTGCAATATGTGTGTTGGAGAAGCTTCCTGATGAAATAATGTGCTGTGTATGTAGGGGGGGGGGGGGGGCAGGGACTTACTATTGCAAGCAGAGTACTGTATGTAATGTATGTAAGTGATGACAGTGAAGATGTGTGTGTGGGCGGGAGGGGAGTGGAGCAGTGACTGTGTGTGTAGTGTGTGTGTGGGTAGGTGGGGGCAGTGTGCTGTAAGTATGTAGAGGATGTGTGTTGGAGAAGATCCTGAAGACAATGTGCTGTGTATGTGTGGTGGGGGGCGGGGGGGGCAGTGTGCAGCAAGTATGTAGAGGAGGCTTACTGTAGCAAGCAGTGTGCTGTATGTATGTGAAGTGATGACAGTGATGATGTAAGTGTGTATGTTGGGGATGGGGGTGGGGTGGGGGGGGCAGAAAGGCTAGGCAATCAAGGACATGGGTAGATGGATGAGAAATCAAAAATAATAAATAAAAAGTTCTATGGAGATGTGCAAAAGTTGGAGAAAGTCAGATATGTGTGGGTGGGTGCGTTCGAAACGGGTAAAACTGCTACCTTTTAAGATATCTAACTGGGGAGCGAGGCAGCGAGTGCGGTTTCAAACCGAAAAAAATAATTTTGCTGCCTTCTAAGATATCTTAGATTTCATAAATAACGGTCATTTTTGAAGTCAGCATCGATGCTCACTTCATGCTCCCTACTACCCAAAATCCTCCGCGGCCGGCTGTGAATTTGTCAAATTAAAAGAATAAAGATGGCTGACCAGGTCGAGAAGTCCGACTTTGTGTACAAATGTAAGTATTTTTTTGGACTTTTCTTACATTTTATCACTTCTATCTCTATAAAGTTACTGAGAAATACACAAGATACTATCAGAAAATATCGCTATTGTATCCAGCAAAGTTGGTTATACATGCGAATTTTACAATTGTTAGCCAGCTAGCTAACATTATAACAGGAATTAACGTAACCGCAACGGTAACAATGTCCGTGGAAGCAACACAGTAACATTAATAGAACTTCGAGTTAACGTTAACGTTTGATCTTTGGCAGTTTCATGATGCCAATGTTTGAATTCACAATTGAGCTAACTCGTTTCCAGATATGATAATCTGAATCCAAAGCTGCTAGCTCAATCTAGTAGTAAACAGTAAACTTGTTGATTAACGTTACGATAATAAGAGTAGGCAAACCACTCTTTACTTTAACATAATTTCTCACATCACGTTAGCATCAACAGGTTGCTGCCACCGCTGCCTAGGCTCGACAAACAAAGCATTATGTTACCAAAATAGTTACCTGATTAAGACCATCAAGCTATCTTGTAGTGAGAAAATAATTAACTAAAGTGTTTGACGGTTATTTCCCGTAGGGACATCCGATGACACTGCCAGGTTCATCCAGGCAAGGGGGGAGGCAGATCGGCTGTTCACAGGCCAGAGGAACAGTGCCATGGATGGCTGGAAGTAAGTTTTAGTTAACTGTTAGAGGGATGCTTTAAAAACAAGTGAGTACAGTATTGAGCTCTGATTCAATTTACTGTTTGTGTAGACAGGTCCTCAGGTCTGTTGGCCTGGAGGAGAAGGTGACCCCACAACAGGCCCGTAAAAAGTGGGACAACCTAAAAAAAAAATACAAGGTATGACCAGACCATTGTCCCAACAGTAAAATGTTTGTTTCAATGTAGGATAATTTATGAACCAATAGATCATTAAGTAAAATAAAATTGTAGGATAAAATTGTTTCAAATTAGTTAAGACTACTACACGGCCATCTGTGATTCTGTTACTGGTTACAGTAAATTATGTTACTGGTAGTTAGAAAACTGTTGTCCATTCTTCTATTGCTAATTACATACTCATTTATCTGTAGGAAATGAAAAACCCCCCCACAAGAACAGGGACAGATGCTGGGGAGGACACAGCAGCCTCGTGGCCATGGTTCTGTGCCATGGATGAGATTCTGGGGCAGAGGCACTCTATCTCCCCACCAGTGATCCGTGCCTCCATGTCCCCGATCTCATCCAGGGAAGCAGAGCCATGCTCGTCAGGTGCTGTGCCCCTCCCAGCAGAGAGAGAACTGCAGGGAGAGGCCAGGGGCCAGAAAAGAAGCAGCTTTGCTGCTTTCTTGAGGGAGCAATTTGAGAGAGAAGAGCAAATGGAGAAGGAGAGGCAGAGGGCAGCCGAAGAGCGCTTTGCACGTCTGTTAGCGGTGTTGGAGAGAATGGCAGACAAATAAAAAAATATTTTTTTATTAGGCATACTGTATTTTGTCACTTTTGAGAGCTATAGGTATAACAATCTTCAAGTGAATTAAGTTAAGCTAGGCAAGAGGGATATCAACATGATATTTACTGTAAAGTGTATTTTTTACAAATAACATGACACAACAACAGAGTTTATATAAGTTTAAAACCCTTTATTGGATTATTATCTATCTATTTCTAGATTCTAAAATCTAGTTTTTTTAAAGCTGCCTAAGAAAGCCAAATCTCTACACCAATTTCAGTGGCGAGGGAAAACTCCCACACGGAGAAACCTCGGGAGGGCCCAGACTTAGGCAGCGACCACCCTCCTTGGTCATGCTATTTAAAAGTAACCCTCAACTATAAGCCCGTGGCATATAGTTGAATCTATAACTGTATCACTATCTATCACTGCATAATTTCACCAATGTGTTTTATACATACCTCTATTGCGTTTTTTTTACTGATTAACTGTAGCCTATGTTTGTGGTATACTTATCAGTGAGCTTTCTGGCTAAAAGCGACCGAGTATTGACTTCAATAAGCAGTAGCCTACAGAAACATCACAATTAACAGTTTATAGTATAGCCATACGGGCGAAATCTAGCGTGATCGTTAGCAAAGACGCTCATATACTGTTAATCTCGATAATTACATAGGACTATAGCCTATATATTTGACCTACTAGGTAACGTTAGCCACTGGGTCTGTTACCGCTACACTAGCTGCTATTTTACCTCAGGAGTTCACATTAATGTTCTGGCTTAAGTTGCCGCTGGGCTCACCTCGATATTCGCCAGATGCCAATACGCAGCTAGCATCTTGAGACGTCTCTGGTGGGCTCGTCTGCAGAGGGTTTCCTCTTCTTCCAACTCCATTAGCTGGTGAAGGACCAAGGCAGTCATGGTAGTCTCCATACTGACGGTACCGGTACACAAAAAGTGGTGGTGACAGTTGGAAAATGACGGGACGTCTGACGGTCGGGACCCAAAGATCTTCGAGCGGAGTATAGAATGTTTAGGTACAGACGTAACGTTGACGTGATGACACCACACATGACAATGTTGACGTGATGACACCACACATTGTCGCTATCTAAATAGAGAGTTCGAAACCAACTGTCTGTTAAGATATCTGACAAGTCATGTCTAGTGCGACAGCTCTCTATGTAGGGAGGGAGGTAGCAGGCAGCTGTCTTCCATTTCGAACACACCCTGTGTGTGTGTGTGTGTGTGTGTTTTGACGTGTGATGAAATAAGAAAATAAATAAAAGATCTGTAGCATAGGGAGAGGGATGTAAAAGTGCTAAAAGTCATGTAGGTGTGTGTGGGGGCGGGGGGGGTCATGAGTGCTGAGGAGTGAATGAGTGCAAAGTCAGTATAGTGTGAGTTCAGAGTTCGGATGGCCTGGGGATAAAAACTTCTCCTGAGTCTCTCAGTTCTGGCTTTGTGACTACATAGGCGTCTTCTTGATTTCAGTGGTACAGTGGGCAGTGCTTCGACTTGGCCAGCTTCACTCGCGGTCCGCGCGTGGGATCACGCGACTTTAATTTTTTTATATTTTTCCAGTGAGATGCTGCAACAACCCAAACAACCGGTAGATGGCTCAAGTGAGCAGGGTGTCTCGTAAAAAGAAATGGAGCCTGGAAAACCCTACACAGACTTCACTACAGACTTTAGCAGACTGGTTTAGAAATAATGTAATAGCCAGAAATATGCCTGCCCTGCCCTAATAAAGAAATATTTGGTTAACTGCGAGTGAATCCCGTTTGCAGCCGTAGAGACGCAGGACAAATTAAACATTCTGGTTTTCTCCGAGTGCAACGATGATAGACATCATTTGGACAAAATATAGAGTATTAACCTCCGTTGCTCAGCCAAATGCCTTCCTGTTACGCCCCTGTTATCACGGAGTTACAGGCTTATAAACGATTTTTGATGGTCACAAGTTTACTTCATTAGGGACTGTTCGTTATTTATTTAAGGGGCTACCGGAGGAGTTTTGGGAGCATTAGTCCAAAAAGACGTGACCCTCCCTCGCCAGCAATCCATTTTTCTATGACCCTCCAAAGTGATTATGAAAAATCACTGTCAACTTTTTTCCGGTTTATCGAAGTTTATCGCCTACTGTATTTTAACGTTTTTCACATATTTGGCCATAAGCCGCTTTATCATAGGCTATCACGAAACCAAACTACAAAGGCTAACACTTTAACAGGGGGAATTAATTGGGCATGAATCATGCTGAACGCTATTTCGCTACCTTAGAATAATAAGGTTCTATCTATGCTTTGAGTAGGTACAACCGGACAATTGAAACGGGACGAATGAAACATTCCGGTTTTCTCCGAAAGTGCAACGATGATAGACAGTCATCATTTGGACAAAACATGGAGCATATTAACCTCCGTTGCTCAGCCAAATGCCTTCCTGTTACGCCCTGGTATCACGGAGTTACAAGCGATAAACGATTTTTGATGGTCACAAGTTTACTTCATTAGCAGTTTATTTTTTTGGATTATTAAAGAGTGTTTTTCATTTAAAGGTTTGACTTCGTGCTTATTCAGTAGAGCATTTAGTGCTCTCCCCAATCCCAGACGCTCACATTGCATGTTTGTTTGTAATGGATGCAACCGCTGAGATAGGCTATGCGCTTGACAATGAGTTGTTAACAGAACCAAGACATATAGCCCAGCAGCAATCTAGGGACTGATCGTTATTTATTGAAGGGGCCACCGGAGGAATTTTGAGTGCTTCAGTTGGAAGTTGCATGACCCTCTCTTGCCTGCTAGAAATTGTTCAATGACCCTCCGACGGAATTGTTAAAAAGACATGACCCTCCCCTGCCAATTGTCTTCCCCAGCGCCACAGCCACACACTTTGTGATAACGTTCTTAAATCAATCTTTCCCGTGAGCTTGCATGCTACCAGTCCTTCCTTTTCAAATGTGTTGCGCCTGTTTGCACAATTTCACAAATAATCATATGTGATTAATAGTATGACAAATAATTCCTGTGCACGGGTACCAAACAATGCATGCCAACTTTTTCCGTGTTTATCACATATTTTAACTTTCCCCGCTGTCTTGCCGCTTTTAATGTTTTCCCCGTAGAATATCCCATATTTTAATACTCTCAAAACAGCCCTGCCATCGGGCCTGTCTCTGTGTTGCCCTGTTGCTACCCACTTGCCCTTCCAACGAAACAGATGTCTTCAAATCATCGCTTTTCCTTGCTTGAAGGCTTAACTTAGAGTGATGTTAACCTATTTAAGTTTAACGGCAGCGCAATTGTCGTGAGAGCACGATTCATTGGCGCTTGCATGTTCGGCCTTATGTATAACGCGCACCTGAGGCTACTCAGCTGCAAGAGAAATAATTTCCCCTGTTTGTATGTTCACTGCAGGTTGGCCTACCATAACTTACCAACTCTGCACTGTAGACTGGCTATTTATATTTTTCTGTGAAATAAGCAAATGTATTTGTTCAACTTTATGAAGCAGAATTACGATAGGGTACTTGGAACATAATACATTTGACAAAGGACAGATGAATGTTGCTAGTGACAAAATATTAACTTTCAGTGTTTTACGATGTTTTTGTCATGGGGAAGTGTTTTTCCCCATGCATTTATTCTAGGTTACTGTCAGTGACTGCCGTGGAGAGAAGCATTGGGCATACCGTGCCGTGTCGCCCACAGCTCTTCAGTTCTGACAAAGCCAAAATTACTCCTTTTGAAACAATGAGTGCAGGAAGCGCGTTTGTATGGTTATATTGCTTGACGGGGGTCCTAAGCAGCTTTCAGCCATAAGGCTACTTTGAGAACATTTCAATTCACCCGACACTAATATTCAAAATGTTGAAAACTATTTCGCATAGCCTATAAAGCAGTTTAATTAAATGGAATGTTAGTTGTAAAGGCTTGGCCTCACAGATCACAGATGCTTCGTGCCTTAGATGGCAGGAAAAATCTTCACGATAGGCCTATTAACTAACCACCCGATTCACGTTGGCTGGGGGGAAGGGGGGCCATCAGACAATTGTGCCCAGTTAATCCGCCCCTTCCCCCAAAAAATCACACCTTCCCACCTCTGACAGCTTAAAAGAAGTCAAGAGGACTCCTTACTCACAGACCTATTCACAAACCTGCGGTTTTGAAATCCTATGCAGCTACAGGAGCTTCCAATCATGAGGAAGCAATTTTGCATTGTAGGCATAACTAACATGCAATAACGCCAACAACAACCAAAACTAGGCTAATCATTGTCAACATGTAAATTAAATGTAACATTAGTGTGAATCAAATTAAAATGTTCTCTTTTGCAAACGTAGGCATAGTAACAGAATAATTTAATAATGTTACAAAGATACTACATCAATCCATTATATTTCATTGGGCTACTAGGCTATTTGTTTTGCCTTGATTCATTTAGGCTAGGCCTTTTATTCAGGGGCCGATTCACAAAGAATTTTAAGGCTAAAAGTAGCTCCTAACTGGGGAATTTAGGAGCAACTCCTAAAAATAATGGGCGTGTCACTCCTAACTTTAGGACTTTTTTCACAAATAGTAATTCACGAAGCATTTTAGACCTAAAAGTAGCACCTAAGTCTGGGACAGCTTAAGTTGAGAGGACTCCTAACTCACTAAGACCTATTCATAAACAGCTTTTTTTGGCATTTTACGCTATGATGTTTTGAAATAGCCTATGCTAACAGGAGCTTCCAATCGCAAGGGAACAATTTTGCATTCATAAAAGGGATGCAATAACGTCACCAACAACAACCAAAACTACTCATTGTTAACATGTAAATGAAATGTAACGTTTCATTGTGAATCAAATTAAAATGTTCTCCTCTTTGCAGACGTAGCCTAGGGATATGGTGACAGATTCATTTAATAATGTTGCAAAGGTAGGCTACTGCATCAATCCATAGGCCTATGTTTCATTAGGCTACTAAGCTATTTGTTTTGCCTTACTTTTATTCATTTAGGCTAGGCCTTTTTATTCAGTTATTAATCATCTTCCGCCCTTCAGACTACTTAGCGCGACGCATTCTCCGACCTGTCACCTGTCAGTCATCATCGGAAGAGAGGTGTTTGGAATTCCCGCTACAATCGTCCAGCCAATCAAGGTGGTCACTTCAGTCAAGCTCGTGCATGAGTAATGACGCCATCCATAGCCACTTAAGACTCACTCCTAGTTTAGGAGTTGTCTGAAAGGCTTTGTGAATAACTTTTAAGAGAAAACTCCAATCTAAAATCTTTAAGTGCGATTTAGGAGTAGCCTACTCCTAGTAGTAAGATAAAAGCCTTTGTGAATAGCCTACGGCCCCAGTTATTCATCATCTTCCGTCCTTGTGTAGCGACGATTCTGAGACCTGTCACTCATCATCGTAAGGGAGGTGTTTGGAATCATGCCCACGTTACAATCATCAGCCAATCAGCCAATCAAGGTGGTCACGCTTTGCCCATTTACCCAAATTAATGGTCAATATTACTGATGATCATTGTTATTTAAGAACATGCAGTGTGCGTGAGGGTACCAAAAAACATCTTGCTCGTAAAAGCATCATAACGCATTATTCTGGCGGGTCTGTTATTTACTGTAGGCTGCGCAAACCACATGCCTTTATTTTGGGCAAGCCTGCATTCATTCATTCATTAAAACCTTTATTTATTCTTGAGGGTCATTGAGGGAAGCCCTCATTTTCAATGAAGCCGAAATTACAGAAGCGAAGCAAAGCCCACAAACAAGACAACATTCGAGGCCTTCTGTTGAAGAATTTTATATAAAGCCTGGCGCTGACAGTAATCCTCCTGCCCCTGATAGGCCTACCACAGCTGTGGATAGTGTGGAATGTTCAAGTAATAACACAATCCAATGTGTGTCTCAATTGTCCCCCGCTGACCACCTCACACATTTCTCTAGATTTTGCAACGAACTTACATGACACAATGCCATAAAATATGCCAGTTTTAGGACACAGAATAATGTTTGTAATGATACCAGGTAGGCCAGGTATTGTCGAAGGTGCATGGTGAAGTGAAATTTTACTTTGGAAAACAAACATTTGCCGATATCATCACGATCATCAGGATATTGCAACAGATTCTGTGTTCTGGACTGTAGGTAACTTGTTAAGCCAGTGGTTCTCAAACTTTTATTTCATTCCCCACTTTGATCAAGGGGCATGACTGATGATAGTGGAGATAACGTGTTATCCCGAGGCTTTTGCAAGTCAGCATCTTCGACGGTAGTCTATTAAAAATATAAGTTTTTGATGTCCCAAACGGAGAGCCATACTTTATTGTTTTTAACGATCTCTATGCTACTCACAAAAAATGTAGGCATGGGGACATGATGAAGTAGGTTATCCAACTGTCGGTGTGTTAAATTATTGTGATTACGAGACAGTGGTTTTCAAACATTATCGCGACTCGGACATCTAACTAACTGCAACAGGCTCATATCGTCCCGCATTAGCAAAATGAGGACCAGTGTTTTGTCAAATTGCAAATAGCTATTCGTTTTAACTATTTTTTTTTTATGATAGTAGCCTATACAAAAAGCACTTCATACTATCTCAATCTTGGAATATGGGGAGGGAAGTGGCCTGCCTGCAGTCAGCCAAATATGAATGTAATTCTGCGCATAAAGCAGATGTAATTGTTTATTGTACAGAAAAATAAAAATGACATGTCAAGCAGTCAATTGACTACATTGCAGTCAAGAAGTAGGGCAAATTAATTTACTTAAACCAAAACGTGGGTCATAGTTGTCTAAGCCTCTATTATGAAGCCTGTTAAAAACGCCGCCAGAAAGTATTAAATCGGCAACAACATTGTTTTCTGCAGAAGCCTACCCAAGGCTACAGATTAATTCTGAACAGTTATTTCTCTACTGGCTCAATTATCACACCACTGTTTTGATTTATGAAGTTCGTTAACCCCAACACTGACAATAATGTAGACAGCAAATTTCGATTTCGATTTTTCGTGTAGTCAAGCCTTAAGCCATACCCAAGTAGCCTAAATCGAGGTAATGTTTAATTATGCATGATTTATTTTGTTATTGAATTCGTAGGCTGGGATTACTCTCGGCAACAATTATGTAAGGGACGGCAGGCAGAGCGATGTACAGTGGCAGAGCGACGCACAGTGGCTGAAAGTGGTACTAAAGCTTCACGCAGCTTCACGCCGCGTAATGCCAGAATGAAGTGGTCATTTGAAAGCGATGCCCACTGTAGGAATAATCCATTGTTAGGATGAGAAGAGTCCTTCAGAATCTTTTGGGCTCTTAGGAGTACTCTTCTGGAATAGATATCTTGTAGAGCAGGGAGTTGAGTTCTTATAGTAATGCTCAGCTGAGCACTACTCTCTGCAGAGTACTACAATCTCTAACTGTGGAGTTCCCATACCAGGTGATGATGCTACCAGTTAGAACACTCAACCACTGAAGTGTAGAAGGCCTTCATGATGGATGTAGAAACTTTGAATTTCCTTAGCTGACGAAGGAAGTAGTCGTTGTCCAGTCGTTGTCTGGACTTCTTCAGAACATATTGAGTGTTAACAGTCCATGTTAAGTCTTCAGTAATGTGGACACCAAGGTATTTAAAACTTGTGACTCTCTCTACAGGTTGCCCGCTGATCATTAGTGGGGTGTAACTGTAGTTCTGCTGCTGCCTTCTGTAATCCACTACCATTTCCTTGGTTTTATTGATATTCAGTGTCAAGCTGTTAGATTGACACCACTGTGCCACCTCATCAACCTGATCCAAGTAGAGCTGTTCATTGTTGTTACTAATCAGGCCCAAGATCACTGTGTCATCTGCAAACTTGATGATGGAGGTATGACTACTGTTGTTCGTCTTGAACATCTCCTAGTCAGCGTTGCTAAGGGCGTCCTGTAGCCTGGCTTCCGATTGGTCAGTCCAGTGCTTGACCTCCTTCGTCACTGGGGGGTCCGTCCGACTTCTCTGTTTGTACATAGGCAGTAGGAAAACAGTGGCATGATCTGATTTTCCGAAAGCTGGTAGAGACTTCGCTTTGTAACTGTTCTTGAACTGTGTGTAGCAGTGATCCAGTGTGTTGTCACCACGTGTAGGGAAGTGAATGTGTTGAAAAAACATATTTCCGAAAGAACCCCAGAAGCCCACACGTAACATGTAAATGAAGGGATATCGGAAAGATATTTTCAGACCTGTCATCCTTGAAGAAATTTCTTGAGTACTACCTCAAACCAGGGAAAAAACATTGCTCACGTTGGCCTTCATGTATGCAGACAAAAACAGACCAAACAACATAAATGTTGACAATCTGTTTTAAAGCCTAATCCTTATCTATGAAAATCACAGGTGTTGATAGAAAGGGACTGTGGATGTCCATTTTCTGGTCTCTATTCTAGCACATCTGTTCTATTATTACCTCTTTTCAATCCATTATTATGTAAAGGATAATGTATAGAACGCCGGTCATTATGGGGAAAATAAGTCCCAACAGGGCGAACCGGACCCCGACGCGCCAGCGGAGGGTGAGAATTTGAGGGTGAGATATGAGACTTTATGTTGTCAATTTTGTCAATAAAGAAATTGAGAAACATCTCACAGGTTTCTGTTGTAGCAGACAGAGAGGATATAGTGGAAGGAGGATTAATGATAGAATTAATTGTGTTAACACTTTAGGTCTGAGCATTATTATTAATAAACTCAGTATAGAAATCTAACTTTGCTACTTTTATTGTTAGTCCAGGTGATATGTGCCAAATTTGTGGTGATATGTTCACTTTTTCATAAAAGCATGAAACTTGGTACACTTGTACAGTTTGGGGCCCTGAACATTTTCAGAAATGGAGCCATCGCTAAAAAGCCTCGTGGTGGCCATTTTACTTTCCGCCCTAACCAAATTATGTATTTTGCATCATTTCTCCTGAACAGGGCTCTCAAGTTTTGAAGTTTGCAAGGAGTGAGACTTTCTCAGGGGGGAGGGGGCGTGGCATTGGCACAGTGTGCACAGTGGCTACACAAACAGAAAACAACCAAATGAGAAAAGGCACATTTAGCCCCAAAATGGTCTCTTGAACAGTGGTGGTTCTGTCCGTGTGTGTGTGTATGTGTGTGTTTATGAGTGATGTTGTGTGTTGCCAAGTGTTTGTGGCAGATTTTGATGCCTTGATGACTGATACAGGGGGCTCCCATTTAAAGCACTGTGGTTCAATGTCAGCCATTTTCACAATCATGAGGCTATCCTTAAAAATATTCTTGTTTGCAGTAACAGCCAAAAAAATAAAAAAATGGGTCGGTAGGTAGGTCAATATTTTTTTTTTTCAAGATTCAAAGTAAAAAAAAAGTACAATTTTGGTCATGGTGATTACGTAGGTATGAATTTAAACAAATGCATATTGTGACTTAACTGACTGGGTCCTCAACCCGTGCCTTCAGGCGCATCATTGCAATCCTCAATCTGATGCAGGTTATGTAGACCAGCCTTTCTCAAACTTCTTTGACCTGAGGCCTGCTCATCTACACGTACCCAACCCCACTCCCTCCAAATCAAATTGTCATTATCATTATCACAATCATTATTATGCCTATATTGTTATACATGCACTTTCACTTAAATGTTTTGTGACGTGTTATATTCTGCTCCTTCTCACTCACTCGGGCTACAGAATATGTTAATTCTGCCCAACGGGGCAATACTTTTATTAGTTTTCTGGGACACGTATACAATCAGTGCAGTCACTCCTTGCCCTGTCTCAGGTGTCACACTTTAACAGGCCCGTGGGACAACAATTCCTATTGTTACATCCTTTCTCTTTTTTTTTTTTTTTTTTTTTTTTTTTTAACTGTGTGACTTAATAAATTGTAACAATGTAAACATCTCTGTAAGGCACAACTCATTCTGTAAAATAAATCTCTTCTTAAGATTAGATAACAGGAACAATACTCCACTTTGATATCCACTCAGAGTTAAACACAAACATTTCAAATTCAAAGTAGAAGTTCTGGAGGATCCAATACATAACCCTTTGACTACAAACATGTTTGTAACAAACAACCCACATTATCATTTTTTTTTTTTTTTTATCCCCCAAAGTCCGTGAGTGGTCCACAACAATTAACTTGTAAAGTCCATGTAGCGCTGCGGTCTGACCACTGTACGACCAGCCCTTGTGATCACAGGTCCGTCTGTGGCACCAAGAGTAGCTTTGTCACCCAAGTCTGCGTCTGCGTGCGTGTGTGTGTCAGGGGTAGTATCTGTCGGAATGACAGTCTCTAGGTCCATGGGGTCACTTAGGGCCGGTTCAGCAGCACGCCTGAGGTGTTTCCGATTCCTCCTGAGGACCCCACCAGACTGTAACTGGACGTCGTAGGATCTCGCATCCACAACTCTCAGTACCTTGCCTGGTCTCCAGACAGTATGGGGTTCAAACGGCTGTATTCGCACACGGTCACCTGGTTTCAGAGAGTCAAGGTCTCTGGCTGATCTGTTATAGTAGTCACTCTGGCGCTGTTGATTACTTTTCAGAGCTCGCTGTGCCTGTTCCACTTTTGGCTGTAGAAGGCTTGCCTTTGTGGGCAGCAGTGTTCTGGTCCGGCGGCTAAGAAGTCTTTGTGCTGGACTAGTGTCCAGTCCTTGTGATGGTGTGTTACGGTGATCCAGAAGAGCCAGGTAAGGGTCTTTCCCAGCCATTTTTGCTTTGAGCAACAGTCTCTTGGCTGTCTTGACTGCCGATTCTGCTTTACCATTGCTCTGAGGATGCCCAGGCGACGAAGTCTTATGGAGGAATTCCCACCGTTTGCTAAACCTATGGAACTCGTGTGAAGAGTATTGCGGTCCGTTGTCCGAGATGACAATGTCAGGGATGCCTTGCCTTGCAAAGTGGGCTTTTAGTTTCTTAATCACTGTTGTAGATTTTGTGTCTGAAAGATAATCTATTTCCCAAAAGTTGGAATAGTAATCTACTGTGATGAGAGAGTCTTTGTCGTCAAATGAGAACAGATCCGTGCCCACCTTAGCCCATGGCCTATTAGGTATCTCGTGTGAGATCAGTGTTTCTCTTTGTTGTTTGTAGTCCACTGACCTGCAAATGTCACACTTGGCTATATAAGTTTTGATCTGGTCATTCATGCCGGGCCAGTAGACACACTCTCTGCCTCTCCGTAGGCACCCTTCCACTCCAAGATGAGAAGAGTGTAACTGGCAGGTGATGTCTCTCTTTAGTGCATCGGGTATGACAACGCGTTCACCCCGGAACACTACTCCATCTTGGTAGCTTAGTTCATCCTGGAAAGGGTAGTATGGCCTAATGTCGCTTGAAGTCTTTGTCTTGTCATTTGGCCATCCCTGTAGTATGGTTTCGATCAGAGTCTGCAGTGTTGAGTCCTCTTTTGTGGCAGAACGAATGGAACTGAGGCTGTCTGCCGAGATGGGAACATGATTTAACATGTTAACAGTCTCTATTTCAGCTTCTACTGAGCCATATGCTGAACATTCAGGAAGATAAGCTCGGCTCAAAGTGTCTGCTAACACCATGTCTTTGCCGGGTAGGTACACAACATTCACATCATACTTCTGAATGCGCATCATCATTCTTTGAAGTCTTTTGGTGCACTCAATAATGGCTTTCTCACTATGTTCTCTAGCGGTTTGTGATCACTCTGTACTGTTACCTTATGGCCATCACGTGTACTGGTGGAATTTTTCTAAACTGAAAATCATAGCTAAAAATTCCTTTTCTATTTGGGCATAGCCCCTCTCTGTCTGTGTGAGTGCTCTGCTTGCAAATGCTACAGGCTTACCCCTGCACCAGTGCTGCACCCAGACCCGGTGTCTGATCGTCACACTGCACAGTCAGTTCCTCCTCTGGGCTGTAGTATTTGAGCACTGGCGTGTTCGAAATGGTCTCTTTCAGTTTGAGAAACGCCTCCTCATGCGGTTCTATCCACTTCCACTCAGCGTCTTTGTGTGTCAGTTGCCTAAGTGGCCGACAGTGGTCAGAAAGATGAGGACAAAACTTGGCCAGGTAATTCACCATACCCAACAGCCTCTGAACTCCTTTCATATCCGTTGGTTTTGGCATTTGCTCGATGGCGCGCACCTTTTCAGGGTCTATCTTCAGTCCATCTGCGGTCAGGAGGTGTCCTATGTATGTAGCCTCCTTTTGCCTGAGCTTGAACTTATCTGCATTGAGTTTGATGTTTTTCTGTTTGCATCTATTCAAAAACAATCTCAATTTCTCATCATGATCACGCTGTGCCATGTCTTGTGTCTCACCTTGTCCAGTGATCAGCACATCATCTGCAATGATGTACAGACCTGGCAGATCCTCCAGCGCTTGTGTGAGCCTTCGCTGAAATACTTCAGGTGCCGGACTTATCCCCATGGGAAGTCTCAGCCATCGGTATCGTCCAAATGGAGTGGCGAATGTAGTCAGAAAGCTTGACTCCTCATCTAACTTCACATGCCAGAACCCGCTTTTGACATCACATACTGTAAACACCTTGGCTTTGGACAGATCTGGGAGAATGTCCTCAATTGTTTGTAGTGGGAAGTGACTACGCTTCAGCGCCTTGTTCAAGGGTCTTGGGTCAATACATACCCGTAGCTTCCCATTCTGCTTCTGGACAACAACCATCCCATTAATCCAATCGGTGCTGCAGTCTACTGGCGTGATGATTCCTCTAAGCTGTAGGTCTTGCAGTTCGGTCTTCAGTGGTTTCATCATGGCGACTGGCACCCGGCGTTTTGGCAACTGCACAGGTTTTACTGAGCTGTCTATTTCCAGTTGATATTCTCCTTCAAGGCAGCCATCCCCAGAGAACACATCAGCATACTCTGCTTTTATCTGGTCCATTGTCCATTGTCCCCTTGTAGTCTTCATTCCTGGCACAACTGTGACAATGCTGTCAATCGCCAGGATATTCTCATAGTGCACCTTTATCAGCTGCATGCCTTCACTAGCTCTTTTGCCAAGCAGTGGCACAGTACCACCTCTATCCACCACTTGGAACTCTAACTGGTACAGCTTCTGGTTCCTCGGGTTCCTCAGTTTCAGCTTACATTTACCCAGTGGCTTCAGTTTGCTTTTGTTGTACATCACTAATACACTCTTTGTGTCTTCCACCTTTGTGTTTGGATCAAGCAGATCAACCGGAATTATATTACACGTAGCACCACAGTCTATTTGGAATTTCACCGTTTTTTTTCCTAAGAGCATGACGGCAAAAAGCTGTTTGTTGTGCCATTTATCAGTGTCCACTGCACTCACATTCTCTATTTCTGCTGCAGTAACACAAAGAATTTCTTCAAATTCACTATCGCATTCAGCCACACTGTGCACTTGTCTCTTTTTCTTTTCTTGTGTCTGCTGACTTGCTTTACATTTCGTTGCAAAATGATTGTCTTTGCCACATTTTCTGCACTTCTTACCGAATGCTGGGCATTTCTGCTTGTTCATCTCATGTGATTTCCCACAGAACTTACAGTCAATTGTGTTCTCAGGCTGTCTATGTCAGAACGGCCCTTGCACTCGCGTGCACCTCTTCCACTTTGGGTCCGGAGATAGTCTTCACGTTCTCCCGCGATAATTCCGCGGCTCTGCACAGCTGTATGCAGGCGTCCAGCGTCAAATTCTTCTCGCGGAGCAGGCGCTCTCTAATGCTAGCGTTGTTGTTCCCACACACGATACGGTCACGAATGAGCGAAGTCTCAGAAGTTCCAAAGTTGCATCGTTTTAAAGCCAACACTCTCAGTTCAGTCACATAAAAGTCAATAGTTTCACTGGAGCCTTGATTTCTCGAGAAGAAACGATAGCGTTCCACAGTTTCATTGATACAAGGATTGCAGTAAGCATCAAATTTGTCGACTATGTCCTTAATTTTCCATTCCTCTTTAGCCGTCTCACCCATCAGTGTGTCCAACAATTCTCTGCCACTCTCGCCGACAAGATAACTGAAAAGTTTCCCCTTGGTCTTTTCGTCGTCATCGTCCATGGTTAAATCCACATAAAGCATAAACTCTTCTCTCCATGTCTTCCATGACTTCGCAAGGTTACCCGAGTCCATGCACAACGGTTGTGGAGGTTTCAATCCTTCCATGACTGGCGTTGGTATGCTAATTCTAGCTTTGCCGCGCTTCCCACTAAAACACTGAAAACAGCTGAACTCTTAATTTCAAATTAGACGGTCGTAAAACAGGTCAAGTCCGTGACCGCTGCCACCATGTTATATTCTGCTCCTTCTCACTCACTCGGGCTACAGAATATGTTAATTCTGCCCAACGGGGCAATACTTTTATTAGTTTTCTGGGACACGTATACAATCAGTGCAGTCACTCCTTGCCCTGTCTCAGGTGTCACACTTTAACAGGCCCGTGGGACAACAATTCCTATTGTTACAACATGGACATCAGAGGACTGCTTTACTAATGTAAGATATAATTAGTTTCGTTGCTTTTGCATGGTTGCATGATGCTTGCATAAGAAAAGAAATACTTCTCAAAACAGCAACAATTATATGGGTGCTATTGTTTTGGGATGTTTCCCTCATGCAAGCATCATACATTGGTAGGAAATAGAGGAAAAAAATACATGTTTAATTTTAATGCCTGAATGTAAGGATTCAGGAAACACAATACCAGCTTTTTTGGTGAGCAGATAGGCGTAAATCACTGATCTGTTGATCTTTAACAGATAGAAAGAAGGCTACAATAGCTTTTGGCCACGTTATATTCAAATTTGACTATACAGGTTACAGGTTGAGCGGAGCTTTGATACCAACGGTCTCGGTCCGCGGTATCTTGATCAACTGCGCAGCAAATTATCAGACGAAGCACCGGGCCTAATTTCACTCCACGACTCCGCGGACAGTCTCCACGTTGCAGACCCACATCAAAACAAAACTATTTCCTGATTGGTTGAGAAATCCTATTTTCTGATTGGCCGATAGGTTAGTAACTGAACAGCAGCTCTCTGAGCTGAATGAGCGCACAGACTGCAACGTTGTGTGACACGTTTGTAAAATATAGCCCTTAGAAATTTCTATGCGGGCAAGTTAATAATTTCTCGGAATGAGAAATGCCATGTGTGGCGTGTGAGTGTGTGAAGTCATTGAAATGCGTGTGTCTCACGTTCAATGCGTGAGACTTGAGAGGTCTGTCATACAGTATGAAGGCTACAGTAGCCTAGCTAATGTTAACTAGCACTGCTAGCAGCATTAACGTTACCAACCTCCCTGCTTAACTCACCACAACTTTGTAGGTCTTGTCCCTCATGCTGGCCCTTACAAAACCCACAAGCTGACTCTCGGACACACAACAGTCAATAATGTGACCCGATTTAAAGTGGCTTTCACCCTTTGGACACTCACTAAAACATAATATATTTCATACCTGTGTTGCAGCATGTAGGCTAATGTTAGCTGCATTATGTAATGACATACAATGTTGTAAATGCTCAAGGTTAGCCTGTCGGCTACCTGAAAAGTTTGAGTGTTTAAACTAACATTTACAGTGGTCTATTTGATAGTGTATTGGCCCTGACTAAGTTCGTGTGATGTATAAACCCCAATCCTTGTTGATACAAGTACCAATATAGGCAGTAAAAGACCATCTTTGTCAATATTTTTCCCTGAGAAAGTTTCAAACTATGACCATAACGGCCTTTCCACCAATCAGAGGCATCACTGTGGGATTGTGGGATTGTTCAAGATTGTGGGTAATGAAGTACTTATCCAAGAGATCGCGAATAAAAAGGCATTTATCTCAAAACAAGGTTAGTGCCCCATGAACTCTTGGTGTCTAGGAGCATATACAATCGCTTAGTACAGCCGTAGCTGGTTTTAAGTCTATCACGTGCAGTTACGTTTTTATGGCTTATACCACAATTGTCAATGGAGAAATTGCATTGAATTTTTACATCCGGCATCGGCTGTGGGCGGGATTGTGCAGCTCTATTATGTACTTAACAAAAAAGTGTGAAATAACTGAAAACATGTCTTATATTCTAGTTTCTTCAAAGTTGCTATTTTTTTTTTATTTATTTAATACCATATTCAGCAAGCCATAACTTGACAAATATTCATCTGTGGGCCAAATAACTTTGCATTCATTCATAGTTTTGATGCCTTCAGTGAGAATCTACAATGTAAATAGTATGAAAATAAAGAAAACGCAATGAAACGAGAAGGTGTGTCCAAACTTTTGGCTTGTACTGTACATGCAGATATACATATACAAGTAAATACATTTTGTAGTTGCGCCCTACATGTTTAGCCTACATCTTTCTACAGATATCAGCAACTCCAAGAGTAGGCTACAGCCCAACTTGAATATTTTCCTAACCACTTTGGGGGAAAGAAGACAGAGCTTCAGGCCAAACTGGTATAATCTTCATCCATGGATTGAGTATTCTGTCATGACGGACTCTACATATTGCTATGCATGTAGACATTTTAGCACACCAAATGCCCCAGTTGTTTGTTTTATTGAGCCATACAGGGAAGTTTTCTTTGAGCTCTTTAGACTGTGCAAGATTGCTGTAACCTTTTCCTGTAAGCCTCTGTTACCGTAATCTATATTTCATTAAAATTCAATTGATCCAGCATTGTGCCAATTTAAATACTTAAGTGTGGACTCAACTGTGGAATTGACACCCTGTACTGTATTTTTCATTTTTTATGACCCTACCTCTTTTCCACCTGCACTCACTCTTGTACAAAATAAATGTATATATGATTTTAAAGTAAAATAAAGTTTGTAATCTTCAGATATCATTTGTTGCCATTTTTTAATGTGCCCTTCTGGTTAAACACTGGCCCCTCCTTGGCCCCTGTAGTACAATTTGTCTAGAACCGCCACTGTAGTAGATCCTCATCCTGCCCAAAAAGTTGATGTTTTAGGCCAACGATTCTCAAACTTCTCCATGTCGGGCCCCCTCAAACCATTCTACAGTGCGTGAAGGGCCCCTTGACCCCATTTTGCGCTGCCACCACCATATCTAGGTGGTTGGATGGATATGTAAATACTACTACTAATATAGGGTTTGGTGATGCACTGACCACTCTTTTCCCACAATTCTGGTATCTCAGTTATACTCGGTATTAAATATTTTCAAAGCTGTTCAATTCTATGATCAGTTTTGTACACACAACTTCAGGTTGTCCTCATCCTGCTTTAAACAGGCTGTGTTGCATTTTGTGCACCATCAGCTTGGAAAGGTGGAAAGTTACTGACTTTGTACAAAATATAAATTTATCTTTAGTATATTTAGTGACTAAACTAGTACAGTAGTACAGACACTGTAGAAATCAGCTAAAAGATGGCAGTGTAGATTAACAGTAGTCAGCTACATAGCTGTGTAGTAAGTAAACCTCTCTGAGAGATGCTAGATGAGTTTCCTCTCCCACTCTGATAGTGACATCTGGGAAGGACCTACATTTACCATACTCCATTCATACACCTAACTATATAGAAGGTTTTTACAGAGGGGCTTGTTGATATATTATTCTTAGCCTGATTTATATTACATTTTATTTCTTGAAACAGGAAATTGAAGCTATTTTTTGTATTTTACGTATTTTAAGTATTTTCTGATCCATAATTCCCTGTGTAAATATTTTTCATCTAATATGTCAACACAATGCAACGGTAATTTTGAACCTGGCTTTATCCAATGTTTTTTTTTTTTAAGGTTTATGAAATCGGTAACACTTTATTTTAAGGTTCACATGTTAGCCACCAATACATACCTAATTAATACCTGTATTAGTGACTTGTAAGGCATGTGTTAGGCAACATTAACCATTTGTTAGGTTTGTATTCACAAATTTCTTGTTCATGACGAATTAGGCCTTTATTATTGATATAATCTTAATAATGACCTTGTAAGCCTTGATCTCTACATACTAATTAGTAGTAAGTACCAAAATAGAATATGCATAACCTACTTGTATACTGTCTGAATAAATCCCAAATAGTAGGAGAACAGTTGTAGTATAAGCAAGTGTATGGCTCAACCTCATTGCTGCATTTCACTGCCCAGGTTGCTAAACAGATAAAAATATGCAGTGCAGTAATGTATGTTTTTCCCATGAACCCCCAATGATATATGTAAATGTCTGTGTCAAATGGTGTATGAAATATGTATGTCTGTATGTGCCATCCCTATGTCTGTGATCATGTATATGTGCCACCCTGTGCCTGGGACCATGTACGATGAAAAGCGTTATGGAAAATGTGAAAAAGAATTTCCCTAAGGGGACAACTAATAAACTAACTAATAATAAGAAAAAGACTTCAGATAACAGAACAGTGCATTTTCATGCACTGTAATTAGTAAGGAAAAATAAGATTTCTACCGTAATTTCCTGTTAAATTAAATATGTTATGGCGCTATTGTGCTGCATGGCCACCAAATGACGCCATTTCACTGCTTGCTTTTACATCCAAAAAAGGCCTGAAGTGCAGTGCCATGCTGCCATCTGGTGGCCTGAAATATTTAATGTAGGCCATTATATTTATTAGAAAAAAAGCGGGTGTCGAATAATCTTGTACTTCCTTGTCAATTATTCATGTAATCCATTATATATAATGTGTTTTTCTTTTTAAACTTAGTTTTTTTGTGGCCGATTCTACCGAATTCGTGCAAATTGCTGTCCCAGACCCTAAAAATTAATTTAAAAAGCATTTACACAGAAAAATGTTACATATTTATGAAGATCTTTTTATTATCTATTAAGAACTAAAACAATTTTTTGAGGTAGCATCAAGCTTAATAAAATCGTCATGTTTAGGGTACTTTCAATTGAGAGGTGGCTGTCCCAAACCCTAAGGCCTAAATTTCACCTTATGAAAAAATATATGAAATATGTTTTGTAATTTTTTCCACTGATGTTTTTTTGAGGTAGCATCAAGCTTAATATATATAAAATCATCATGTTTAGGGTACTATCAATTGAGAGGTGGCTGTCTCAAACCCTAAGGCCTAAATTTCACCTTATTAAATATTTTTTATATTTTTTTCCACTGATGTTTTTTCAAAGATCTTTTGAATACCTATGATAAAAGCAATCGAACAAATATATTTATTAATTTTTTTTTTTTTAAATAATAATTCAATAATTATTATTAATAATTCAAAAATCCCCATGCTTTTTTCCCCATAGGAAAAATAGCCAGATACCAGATGTCAAAGATGGCAGCCTTTTTGAACTTCAGAGGTCTATAGTGTGGTAATGATTTTAGCCACGCCCCTCCATTTTGGACCAGGAAGTGTGTGTGCATCCCTCTCTCTCTCTCTTTCATGGCCACATGGTGAGTAGATCAGACCAATAATTTTTGAGTAAATGCATTCAAAAGTCTCAATCAGGCTGGAACATTTAAGAACGTCACTACCGAACACATATTTATTTCAATTAATCAAGTTTTTTTTTTTTTTGAAAATAATTAATAATTAATTTTTCTTCCCTTAAGTATGAAGGATTAATTTCTCTTTAGGTAAGGGATTTACTTAAGGGTGTTGCACAGAACACCTTAAAATGTTTCCTTAGTTAAGGAAAAACGTTAAGCGATTTACTGCATTGAAAGGAATTTTCCGGCACGAAAATTCTATAGTTTCCACAGAGATTGTTCAACAGCTGTACTAGCTGCCTTTGCCACAATGCCGTTAACCCACCGAACACAGTAAAGCTTAATGATCTTATCATTCATCTTACCTTAATAGTATTCGCGGAAATTATCCAGGTAGCAAGTAAAGCATGTTATATACATGAACTGAACAATACTAGTTGTTGCTGTTACTGGAAGCAGCTGGAATCCATGCATTTCCACGGAATTATTTTGTGTGTCAAGGCCCTCGGAAATCTACCAATGAAGTATGGAGCTACTTTGAGCCTCGTAAATGGTGTAAAACAGTGATTTATTAGCATGGCTAGGCCAATGCCCGAGGCACCCCCATCAAAAACCTGTTGGTAGCATCGGCTAACTAGCGCCAGATTTCTGAGTGCAGGGGACAAGCCGAGATGAGCTATGAGACATACCTTCACACTTGTATCATGTTTCAACACACTTTAGGTCAAGATCACACCGGAATTCTCCTATAAGGGAAAAACTTAACTTAAGGTGCTTTGTGCAATCGGCCACAGCACTGTGACGAGGGGCCATCCAGGTTGCCCTGCAAGTGGCAAGCCAACCAAGGGAAGGGGGCTCTCAGCTTTACTCTGGAGCCACACCCAGCACACACTCAACACAGCCAGGCGGGGCTGGCTGCCACATTCAGACTAGGGTAGTTAAGGTGTTGCTAGGGTATTTATAGTGGTACTATGCTATAAAAAGTGGTTGCTAAGTTGGTTGCTAGGATAATCATGTTGGTTGCTAGGTTGGTTGCTAGGTTGACATTTTGGAAGTGGTTGCTAGGATACTTGAGGTGGTTGCTAGGGTAATTATAGTTGTTACTATGCTATCAAAAGTGGTTGCTAAGGTAATCATGTTGATTGCTTAGGTGGTTGCTAGGGTGTCATAATGGAAGTGGTTGCTAGGTCGTTGCTAGGGTACTTAAGGTGGTTGCTAGGGATTATAGTGGTTACTATGCTGTAAATAGTGTTTGCTAGGTTGGTTGCTAGGGTACTTAAGATGGTTGCTAGGCTGTTGTACAGTGGGTACTACTTAAAGAAGCCCTATGCAAGTCTGGTTATTCCTTCGCTGTTTCTGGGGTTTTCGCCAGATTTGGGCTCGCATTTTTCACGACATAGCTCCCCCTGCAGCTTCGGTAGCAAGTGACTGCTACGCTAAACCCCCACTAGCTAGTAAGCTACCCATCAAGAAACCAAGCTAAACATATTCGGGGCTCACAATAAAACGGTCGAGCAAACACATTGTTCAAGAGACTATCAAACCACATTACAAAAACGAAGTTCACCCAAGGGTAGGCTACTTACAATTTCAACAGCAACAAAGCCAAGTCGGTGTCCGTTTTGCAGTCTTCTTAGAAACTACAATCTTGACTACATTTTCGAGGCGCGATTGGATACTTCCGCTGAGTCACATCCGGATTTACTTGGTCCGGGTTCAGACAGTTGCATATTCGTTTTTTCCGCAGAGAAGCGATAGAGGGAGACGAAGCACCCACCAAACAACCTAGAAAGTGTTGTAGAACCATCAGAACGACTCTCAACCTGCATAATTAAGGTCATTTTTGCTAAAATTGTTGCATAGGGCTTCTTTAAAAATGGAGACTTCACTCACGAAAAACGTGATTCACGCTGCTACGTGAAATGTAAGTACAACTGCAGCCGCTTGGGAGCAGCATAATTCCGCTGTGGCGTTCCGCGGTTAAACCGGACGGAGCGTTCGACAGCAAGGGCTGTGATTGGCCGAGTTTTCAGTGTGTTGTTTGTTGGTGTTTTTAGCAGCCCCTGCAACATGCTAGTCCACTGTAGCCTATAAGCTTTGTACATAATGTCAAACATACTTTTGGATTCA